>NC_052473.1:3778607-3950721 GCF_009730915.1 Dioscorea cayenensis subsp. rotundata
CCCTTTCCATCAATCATGGCTTCTGCAACTTTGTCCGCCCTTGCTGGATCTCTTCTTTCACCCTTGAGTAAAGTCAGTTTGGAGAAATTGATCGGTCATTTATGGGATTATCTATCATCATCACCATCACCATCTTCCCCTGACGAAGCAGAGAAACAACAACAACTGGAGGATTCACTGGAAGCCTTGAAAGATGCCAAGTTGACTGTCAGGTTGATGCAGAGTAGAATCATGAAATTGTTTCAAAAACATCATCAAAACGAGAGGGTTGTGGGTTTGCACAACAAGCTCAAAGATGTTGGTTATGACATACAAGACTTAGAATCAGAGATGACATACATGGAACTGGAGAGAAAGGTGCAGGAGATCAACAAGGCTGAAGAAGAAGAAGTAGGTGACAGTACTAGTAGCCAATTCAGGGGAAAGCGCTCGTTTCCATTTCGTCTACCAACTGCCTTCTTATCTAAGAAGAAACGTGGAGTTCCAGCATCATCACAATCCTCAAGTCTGTCAACAGGTCTTTGTTTTTCTTTTCCTTTCTTTTTGAGTTGATTTTTTTGTGCATCATCTTTGTGAGTTAATTTGTTTTTGGATGATGGATATATATATATATATATATATAGAAAATAATTAAGGCAATTTTTAGTTTATTGAAGCTTGAGAAGTTTAATTATGTTGCAGATGAAGACATTGTGAGACAGGTTACTAGTATTATAAAACAATTAAATAGCATTGAATCAAAGTTGAAGGAAGAAACCATGTTGGAAGAATTGTTTGACCAGATCAAGTTGAATGGAGTTTATGATCCAAGGGAATATCACTTCACAGAAAATGAACGTGTCACCACGTCATCAACGAATGAAAGGAAGATATATGGTCGAAATGATGAAATACAACGGTTGATTGAGTTTCTCACAAGGCCAAATGTCAACGATAGTAATATTTCTGTTGTTCCAATAGTTGGGATGGGTGGTATTGGCAAAACAACTCTGGCTCAGTTTGTCTTCAACGACAAAGAAATAGAAAACCATTTTGATGAGAAAGCGTGGATATATGTATCAAATCACTTTGATAGATGTAGAATCACCAAAGAAATGCTACATGTCATCAACCCAAATGTTCAATGTTGCAACACCTCCAACTTGGATTTTCTTGAGAGAGAACTCCAAAGGCATTTGACAGGGAAGAAATTTTTATTGGTGCTAGATGATATTTGGTCTGATGAGTGGCAATGGCTCCTTGCCCCTCTCCAATCTTCACAAGCACATGCCATTAAAATCATTGTGACTTGTAGGGATCCTATGGTGCTAAGAAGCATAGATGAAAGAAATAAAATTATTTTGAAAGGTATAGATCATCAAGAGTATTGGTCACTTTTTTTGAATTGTGCCTTTGCCGAAAACAATCCTGACAATTATTCACAGAAGCTACATGATATAGGAAGGCGCATAGTGAAAAAGCTGATGGGATCACCATTAGCAGCGAAGACAGTGGGAAAGCTTCTAGGACGTGATCTAACTGAGAAGCATTGGAATGATGTATTGGAAAATGATTTGTGGAAATTAAAAACCGATGCACATGATATTTTGCCTGCACTTGCATTGAGTTACTATCATCTACCTTCACATCTTCAGCCATGCTTTGTTTATTGTTCTTTGTTGCGTTATCGTTACTTTAAAATGGAGGAGTTGATTTACATGTGGATAGCCAATGGGTATATACATGAAAGCGGAAGTAATTCAAAGACAATGCATGATATAGGAGAAAAGTATTGTTATGAACTGCTTGCAATGGGTTTCTTTGATAAGGTTGATTCTACAGAGGTCAAAATGCATGACTTAATGCATGATTTAGCCCAACTAGTTTCTCATGGGGAGATTTGCATTTACAAGAGTGGGAAAGATGAAAAACTCTCAAAAAATGCCCGTCATGTATATGTAGAAGACTCGATTGATCCTGGGTTGGTATGTGAAACTAATAACTTGCGCACATTTGTGTTAGAGGGAGTTGGTTCCATGTTTGCTCTCTTCAACCATGGGGCATTCAAAAAAATCCGAATGTTAGTAATCTCTAATGATAATTTGCAAGAATTCCCGGATGTTATTTGCTATCTAAAACACTTGCAATATTTGGATTTGTTGAGGACCCACATCACATCGATACCAGAATCACTATGTGGGCTTTATCAGTTGAAAGTGTTGAAATTGCCGCGGTCTCTACTGACCTTACCAAGTCAAGTACATAGTCTCATAAACCTTGAAATATTGTACACAGGTAATAGAAGAAATGGCTTGATGTGCATGCAATTGAGGAATTTGAATAACCTAAGAGGACGACTTTCAATTGTAGCCTTGGAGATTATCCGCAATAAGAAAGAAGCAACAAAAGCCAAATTGAATGAAAAATGTCATATCAAGAAGTTGAATTTACATTGGAATATTGATACGGTGGATGCTTGCAAGAATGATGTCCAAGAAGTACTTGAAGGCCTTCAACCTCATCCCGATTTAGAACAATTAAATATTGAAGCGTACATGGGTACCAAAACGCCCGGCTGGCTTATGACACTTGCATTACAGAAACTACAAAAATTATCCTTAATTAAATGCAAAAACTGGGCATGCCTACCTGCAGCACTTGGGTTGTTAGCCTCCCTCAAGGTACTACATTTAGATGACATTGGGAACATAACAATTGAGTGTGATGATTCCGTGCCTAAGATGTTTCCATCCCTGGAACTGCTTCAATTGCACAGAGCAACAGTATCATTTAAGAGCATGTCATCATCGTTATCATCATCTAGATCTCTAACAACACCAGGGCATAGCAAGTTCTTTCCTCGTCTTCAGGAGCTTATTGTGGACAAATGTGATGAGGTGAATGGATTACTCTTGCCCCATCTTTCAACTCTTAAGGCACTCCATTTAAAAGCTAGTGGTGGGCTCCAAAGTCAAGTGCCAAGATGCCTCCAAAACTTTACCTCGCTTACTTCAATTTATTTATTGTTTATAAAAGGGTTAAAGACTGAAACCACCATCGAAATCGGGGCACAACAGCAGCAGGAAGGTTGGGTCCTACCAAATCTGAAATATATTAAGATAGAATGCTGTGAAGATAAGTCATTTATGCAGGATTTGTTGCTTCGTGTTCCTTCACTTGAGATCTTGTGTCTTTCCAAATGTAGTCCAGTAAGCCTTCTGGCAGTTGGACGCTTGTCCTTCCTTAGAGACATTGAATTAGAAGAGGTGGAGCTAATATTAGAGGATTTAGCTCCCGTGTTTCCATCTCTAAATGAACTGCGAATATTGAAGAAATCAACAATTATTTTCCAGAACGTGCCATCGTCGGTAACAACACAAATTCACAACTGCTTTCCTTGTCTTGGTTTCCTCAATATTCAGGAGTGTGATGAACTAGTGAATGGATTACATTGGTCCATATCTTCCCAATTGCCTCAATGCCTCTATGGCCTCTCTTCTCTTACTAATTTGTATTTCAGTGGCACAAAGATTGAAAATTTTCCTATAGAGGTGATGGCCACACTGCATGCACTATCCTGGTTAGAGCTTAACCATTGTAATGAGCTTTCATCAGTGGAGGGTTTACAAGCTCTCCCTTCCCTGAGATATTTGTATATTTTTAACTGCCCCAAATTCAGAACCTGGTCTATAGAGGAGATGCCAATGCTGTATGAAATAGATATAAGATCTTGCCAAGATTTGGCATCTATGCCTCCTTGGTTGCATCGTCTTCCTTTACTGAAGAACTTGAGGATTCACAAATGCCCAAAGTTCGATTCACTACCAGAGGATGGCCTCCCTTCCTCACTTGAAACATTGGAAATCATAGAATGTGAACCAGGCTTAATGGAACGTTGCCAACAAGAGCAATCTCCAGAATGGCTAATGATTCAGCACATCCCCAAACGAAAATATATTTATTGAATTTATCTAAGCGGTATGTATATGTCATTACTTGTCACTCTGTTTCCTCATTCAAATTATTTATAATATTATCTTCAATTTCACTTGGCTAATCAAAAGTTATATCAGGAAAACAATTTAGCTGCTTTTTTCTATCAACCTTTGCTCAATCTTTGGATGTTGGAACCTCTTCAGATTAATTGTGACTTGCTAGTGATCTCAGCAGCGCAGGATATGAAGAATCCGCTCACAAACAAATTTCTCTATGACTATGACAGTGATACTGTAAGTATGTTAACTACAAATAATGTTTCTGACTATATTTATGACATGATGTTATGACTATGACTATATTGGTCTTTCAACTAGTTGTTTTAATATAATTGTGAGTTATTTATTTTAAAACATAATTTTTTATTCTCTTCCATTTTTATTTTTTTAATTACTTCTCATTATGAGTTTAGATTGACTTCTACACTGTCACATGCAACTTTTGTCGTTGTCTCAAAGCACTTCAGTTATGATCAAAGCCAATGAATGAATAATTATTTTTCTCCTTTTCAATGATAAGAATGATAAGTAAATCTTACACATAATTTTTTCTATTTAATGCAGATTTCATTTTGAGAATAATCATCTCTAGACCAAGGGCAAGCAAAAATTCCAAGTTTTCTACAACAAGCGCTCAGTACCTGGCTTTCTTTAACATGCTACTCAGACTTGAATTAATAGCATTAGTTATCTGTCACTCTTGAGAAGAAATATGGATGAATTTGTTCATGATTGTTGTATTATTAGTATTGATTCACTCTTTGTCAATGTTAATTCTTCTGCTAAACAAACTAAAGGTGTTGACTGCATAACAATGAACCTTGATTTCACCAAAGAGCAGAACAAATTGGTGTATAGTTTGGTTTATACTACTATTTATTGCCTATGTTGTCTTGGTTGTTACTGTGAGTTCTCACTGTAATAATAGATCTTATTATGACATTAACCTTTGTTTTTGAGATGGAATTGTTTATTGTGGGGAAGAAAATTGAGATTGAAGAACAAGCAGGATGTTTTTCTTTTTAAATAGCTCTGAAAATGTTGTTGCAATTTTGAATTCTGAAAATAAGATTTGCATCGAGATTTTCAAAACCAAGTATGCTCAGTGGAATGTGTGGTGGAATTGGAATAACAATGTTAACTCTTCCTGGTTTTATAAATCTTTGTGCAAAACTGCTGATCTCCTCAAAGTCAATTTCAGAATCTCTACATGTAACCCTGATGAGATTGATATTTGGAAGGACCCTTGCTTATTGGATCTATCTATCAACCTAAAACCCACCTTCCTTAACATGAGCCTGGATCTTGAGAACTAAAGTTTTACCAACTTCATTTCTAATGGCTCTTTTGATTCTGTGGTTCTGGAAAATGTTTTTGGTCCCAATCTGGACTGGAATTGGATTGAAAATATCTCCATTGATAGCTCCTCCAATAATTACTGGGTTTGGGCCCCTACCTCTAGTTATACCTCAATTGTTTCGGTCATTTATGATCATTTGAATTCGACTAGGGAAAGCTCTCACTCTTGGACTGGTTGGCGCAACATTTGGAAATTAAGAACCTCAATCTTGCTAAACATTCTCTCATGTCTAAAAACATCTTCAAATATTTAAACAAACATGATTGTATTTGGGTTGATATCTTACTGTACAAATATGGAACTATTAATTTTTGGCTAGACTCTGTGCCGGCTAAATGTTCTTGGTTCTTTAGGGGTCTTTGTAAATCAGCAGCTTTTATTAAATATCATTGCAAAATTAACAAAGTCAACCCTTTGAGAACATCCTTGCTCTGGGATCCCTGGTTATATGATATTCCTGTTGCTTTAAAACCCACTTTTCTTAATATGGAAGTTGATTTTGATGCTATTTCTTTCTCTGATATCATTATTAATGAACAATGGTCTGTTCTGGATATGAATCATATTTTTGGTACCAATGCTGGGGATTTTCTGTGTTCTCCTTCTCCTATTGCTATTGATTACAACTCTGAGAATCATTGGACCTGGTTTTCTGTTGAATCTCACTAAAATATCTTCTGCTGTTTATCATACTTTGAACAAGCATTCTGGTTGTTCTGATGACTGGGATGGTTGGAACATTGTTTGGCATATTCCAGTTGCTCCTAGAATTAAACACTTTATCTGGCTATGCTTGAGAGGTAGGCTTTCTACATCTGCTTTTCTTCACAGCATTCACCTCAGTCCTGATAGCTCTTGTGTTTTTTGTGGTTTACATCGTGAGACTACTGATCACCTGTTATGCCAGTGTGATAGAATCCAAGCAATTTGGGATCAGGTTAATCGTCTGGTTAATTTATCTATTACATTCTTTAATGGTTTTTCCTCAGGCATTTGGGTTACTGATTACAGGCATTCTGCATATACTTTAGCATTATTTGCTGCCTGTGCTTGGTTCATTTGATTGTGCCGTTGCGATTACATCTTCAGGGACATTCGTCCCATTTTCCCTAACATTGTTCTTAAGGCAGTTGCCCATGTGGATGAGTTCTACTGGAGCAATTATGTTCTCATGGGTAGAAAATTATTACTGTCTAACTTCTCCTCTGCCGATGACAACTTCTTGTTCACTCACGCAACAACAAACCACACTCTTAAGGTAAATTTGGTAGGCTTTTTCTTTTCCTCTGCTAACTATAAAATCTCTTTTGCTGGCAGCTCCTCCCGCCAACTCTCGGACAGCATCTTCGCCCCGATCCTTGCCATTGAAGTTGCTCTCCAGATTGCCTTGGATCTTCATATCCCTGTGAAACACATTCTCTGCGACCACGCTGCGGTCATTCATCTTCTCCAATGCTCTGATCACGTCTCGTCTTGGAGAATTGAAGCACAAGTTAACAATTTGAAATTCCTTCTTGACATGTGCGGGCATCCTCATATTCATATCATCCCCTCATTTTGTCGATTATCCGGCAAATGAATCTTGCTTCGCTTTGGCACGCTCCATCAACATCTTAATTTGTTTTTTTGTTCGGCAAAGACCTTCCTTTTTGGATTATGAAATCGTTTAGAAAGTTTGGTTTTTTCTTTTAAATTGTTTCTAGTTTTTCCTCAATCTGTAGTCTTGTTCTTCTTGAGTTTCTTTCAATAAATTAGCTTCTCCTTTTGGAGAGGTTCTTCCAAAAACATTTGGAAATTATCTGTTATTCCTTGTGTAATGGTTTTCATCTGGAAAATGGCTCATGGTAAACTCCCCTCTGGTGCTCAACATCAGGGTGTGTCATATATGGCTTGCAAATTCTGTGGTTTGGAATTGGAAACTACTTCTCATCTCCTCTGGAATTGTTGCATGATTCATTTTTGTTGGATTAATCTCCTCAACTCCCTTGGTATTGATCTTCATTTTATGAACGCTATCAAGACTGGTGATTGGTTGGATGCCAAAATAAACTCCTGGACTGGAGATGCTTTGTCTAAAGCACTGGTCTTAGTTTTATCATTGTTTTTAATCAGAAATTTATTCTTATGGCAGATGCAAAGGGTGCAAAGATGGACAATCCAACCCATGCTGAAACTGCTGCCATCAACTGGTTGTTGGAGCTGTGCCAAAGCAAGAATTGGACGCCCAACAAATCTGCTGTGACTCTCTGGAATTATTCGAATGATCAATAACTTTGAACAGTGTGTTGCTTGGCACTACAATAACGAAATTCAATCTCTCAAGCAAAGATTACAACTCCTTCCAAATGTTCTAGTTGAGTGCATTAATCGGGAGGCCAACCATATTGCTGATACTCTGGCTCATCATGGAAGATGCAACCTTCAGCTTTCCCTCTTCTTTCATGGCTTGGAGCTCCCGAGATGGCTTGAAGATCTTTGTTCTCATTTCAACCTAGTCTTTTAATCTTAGTTCCTTTTTTCTGTTTTTCTTTAGCTCTGCTCCTTTTTGGCGAAAAAAAAAAAGCTTGGAAGACATTGTTCAGTTTGGATCTTCAAGTACTCTTTTGACGATTTTTTAATGCAGATGGCAGCTCTAATTTGATGAAATATATAATAACCAAAGAATATTGATAACTTTTTTCAAATATTTGAAGTAAAACATCATACTTTTGTCAGTCAATTTGTTCATAATTTGATGAGTTTCTTCTATTCTATTAACTTCAAGAAGGCTTGTTCAACATTTCCAAGGATTTTTCGGATTTGTATGAAAGTTTGGCCAACAGTATCACTTGGGCTTCCATTATGAGCATATTTTTGCATTTCAATTTATACACAAAAGTTACAATTTGTCATTGGGCTAGACATTGAATAAGGGATTTACTTCCATGCACGAAGTGGAATATTCAAATCTCACCCAATGCATGATGGACAGGGATATATACTATAATGGTCCCCATTGTGGAAGGAGTTTGTAACCCCAATCCTCTTGACGATCAATTTTTGGTAGTGCGCACACCCCCTTATTACTCTTATTTGAAAAAAATAGGATTAATTTTTTGACAGGTCACTAAGTTTTGAACTTATTTCATTACGGTTACCAAGTTTTAATTTGTATCGTAAAGGTTATTAAATTTCGATTTTGTTTCAACGGGAGGTTACCCGCGAGTGACCACATCCATGCTGCTGACGTGGATGCCGGAAAAAACACAGTCAGCATGCCCAGACACGTCGTCAACCTGAGTTGGAGCCTCCACGTCAGCCCCCCTGTCCACGTCAGCATTAAGTAACCGTTTTGATACTAAATGAAATCTTAGTGACCGGGAATGTAATAATTAAAACTGATTGTGTGAGCTATAAAAATATTAATCTTGTATGGAATTGGAGATTTTTCGTATGTAACATTTTGCAGCCTGTGTTGAGTTGTGTATAAATTTCACAGTTTTAAACATTTTATAATCGAATGTTTAATCGAGGAAGAATCAAGCAAACTTCATCCATCAGCTGCTTTAATACATTCAAAAAACATTCAAATCTAACATCATCAAGTCTACCATTCAAATAACTTCATTCAAGTATAGATTAGTTAAATTCAAGTCTAACATCATCACATTTACATCAGTAACTATTTATATACATATATAGTGTTAAATACTGTACTCAAAATAGATATCACCATCAGTAGCATGTTCATTAAACCACAGCAAGCACATTCAAAATTACAAAAAAGGAACAAACCCCCAAATCCATAAACGAGGCTCTCAAGTTGGTCTTCCTTGTGCGACACCACCACCTGTAGGAACCCCTTTTCCCGGGGGAAGCCACACTCTTCTTTTTTTGCCATTATCTCCCTCTTTTGTTTTCTCATCATCCTTTTTACCTTTTCCTCCAGGTTTCTTTGCATTTTGTCTTTCATGGGCAGATGTGCTTTTATCTGTTTGTTGTGAGGTGGTATTATCAGTCCCCTTCCTGATGCCTAGCTTTCCCCTCCTCATCAAATTCCCTCTGTCAGTATTAGTGTCAACAGTAGCAGGGATAGTTTCTTCAAGTGTGGAATTTACCTGCCATGTGTGAAAGAAGTATAGGTTGCTCAGGGGTGTAAGGGGGTGTAAGCGAAAGTGAAATCTACAACATTAAGAGAAGAGATACTTACTTGTGATACAAGCTCCTGGGTGAACTCTTCATGTGTTGTGCCTTCCTCTATCTCACTGCCTTGCCTTGCACACTGCAACTTGAACACATGAAATAGAGCATATCTTAATTTCAATAGACTGGGTTGTCTTTATTTCATAAAATATATGTAATATATTATATTATATCATGGTATAAATTACCTCTTGTGTAGTTCTATCTTGCATGTTATTTGGCCCACCACCATCATCAGAAGGTTGTTGACGGTCTTCAGGATCCTATTTTAAGTAGGGCAAGAAGAAAATTTTTTATTGTGTAATGTATGGAAGCAATTATGTTGATTCACATTAAATGTGACCACAATACCAGTGGATTCAATTGTCTTGGTATGTCAGCACATAAATCACCATCTTGCTGCCTGTGTTCATGGCCACTTGACTCTGCACAATCCATGTTACCCTGGCATTGAAAAGTAAAAAATAAAAATCAGTAGCTGACGTACAAATGAATTTAGTCAACATTACAATACAAACACAACAACTTATACCTGTTTACCATGGTATCTTCTATTATGACCTCTTGCTCCACAAACCCCACAAGTGACTTTGCCTCCCCTGTTGGCCACATTTCCCTTATTGAACCGAATGGTATTTTCATCAGCATCCTTCCTTCTTAGCAATGTTTTCCTTCCTCTATTCTTGTTCACGGGCATAGGTGGTATCATGGTTTGCTGTTCAGCTGTAGGCCAAGAATCCCTGTCATGTGTGGGGTTTAAGGTGTGCCCATAAGTATCTAAATATATGCCTACATTGTAACACTCATGCAGACAATTTTCTGGTTTTTCTTTGTTATAATATATCACAGACACTGCGTGTGTGCAAGGCACACCTGTTAGTTGCCAAACCCTACAAGAACAGTTGCACTCATCTTTATCAACAACAAACTGTCCCCCAATGCCTATGACTTGATACTTGGACCCCCCTGACCAAGTTGTAGTATAAAGAGAACTCTGTTGTTTGTATTTCTCTAATGTTTTAGAATTTTAGGGCAATGAGTGGTTTTGCAATTTTTCATAGAATCCCTCCTCCTTTGTATTCTAACCATCAATTGAGTTCTGATCATTTCATTCAATAATACTATACCTTTTGTCCTTGCTTCAAGAATTTGGCCATTAAAACACTCACATAAGTTGTTCAATAATATGTCACACTTAAATTTAGGCTGGAAATATGCCCTACACCAGTGCTTTGGATCTATTTTTCTAAGGTAATCAAAGGTTCCTTGAGACATAATAGCCAAAGTATTCATTTCTCTATCAAATGCTGCTGGGTAAGTAGCCCTTGCACATCTCCACATTTGGTCTTTAAGTGACTTTCCTCTAAAGATTTTCCTGAAGTTGCTGTGGATGTGCCTCACACAAAATCTATGTTCACTAGCAGGAAACAACTCATCTATTGCACTAATTAATCCCTAATTTGGACACACCATCCCCACAAGAAAAGAAAAACAAAATAATATATGAATCAGTAGTCAGTGATAAACCAATAAAACACAATATCAGTTGCCAGTTTCTACACATACCTTCTGTCTATCACTCATGAAGGCCCAGTTTTGACTGTCTGTAATCATTAAATCTTCAGATAATAGATGCAAGAACCATACCCAATTTTCCCTGTTTTCTTTATTAACGACAGCCCATGCTATAGGATAAATGGAGTTGTTAGCATCTATGCCCACTGCAGTCAGTAACTGGCCTCCATATAACCCTTTCAAAAAACACCCATCCACAGATATAACTCTCCTACAGCCGGCTAAAAACCCACTTCTAAGAGGTGATAGACACACATACATTGCCTCGAACATGCCTTGGTCACATCTGAACTTAATTGTTGAGCCAGGGTGGGTCCTAAGTAGCTCTAGTCTGTAATCATATATCCTTACCATCTGTGATTCCTCATCCCCATCTATTGCCCTAAGACACATATGCAAGCATACAAAAAATGAAAAGATATAAAAAGTTATTAAAAAGAATGTAAATGTATTTAAAAGTAATGTTTAGTAGCCACTTTCCATTAACCAACCTACTATCCCATCATCCTATATATAATTACCTTAAAGCAATGCTTTTGGCCCTAAATGCTGTCAGCCTTGTTATTTCAACCTCTTGGTTAATCTTCATAGCCTGTACAATCCCAGCTAACTTCCATGCAGGGTCAGCCCTGAATTGCTCCATGTATGTTTTTGCAATCCAACTGGCATTCACATGTCTGTTCTTATGGTCTTTCCCACACTCATGCTTCATTCACTAGTCATAGTTACTAGAGCATTAGACAGGCATTCACCTCCATTTGTTTCATCATTAGAGTCATCATCAAAGTTGTAGTCTGATTCATCAAAATCAATTTCCTCATCAAGCTTTTTCCCTTTTCCTGAACTCCCTATCAATATATCTTCCAAGTAATCTTCTTCAGGATCTTCATCCTCATCAGAAAATTCTCCTGATATAGCAGTATTACCACCTGTCCCATGTGTGCTACCACCAGCTTCACTATCCATACCCATATTTGCTCTATGCAGGTACCCCCTATCTCTAACAGCTATGCGGACATGAGTAGTTCTTGAGGAATCCAGAGACATGGCCATTGTGAGAGCATCTAAGTCTGTTATAATTTTGTTGAACTTCCTACAATTGCTATTTACATCCATCCACCATATGATACACCCTTCTACAGCTATGTTCAATTGTTGAGCCATGTTTAGGATCTCAATCTTTGATATCTGATCTGCACAGACAAAGTCTACATATCCTGCATGCCTCTCTACTCCATGTAGAATGTAATGCATCTTAATTGTAAATAAGTCTGCTTGTGGTACTGAAATTAAATCCAATAAATCACTTAAGTTAGTTGTACTTCAACTTTTAACCTAGATGATAAAGTCCCATAGTTGTATACTAAACTCAAATGGACAAAAGAAATCATAGCCATGAACAGAACAAATAAATCATAGTTTATTATGCCTGTTTGTCCCACTCCAATTCTCTAATGCCATACTGTTCAAACTCATTGGGTATGAATAGAAAATTCAAAGGGGAGCACACACACTTGATGAAATATCAAATATATTGGGCATCAACAGAAAATTGAGCAAACAAATTGCTCAAAATGCACATTCTATTCAATGAACACATGAACATCATCAAAAAATTAAATGAACAGAACTATATAAAACTTAAGCAAACAAAAAAGTCATTGTAAAAGAAAAATTTAGAAGGGTTTTCAAGAAGGAAAAATTCACTTTAAATTTTAAAAACCCTGCAAATAAAAATTCTCTTTGAATGTGTTATGAATGCCACCAACCCATTAGAAGCCGAACGGTTTGAGGACAGGCTTTAGGGCTCAAAAGCCTCATTAGCCCGTAGCTCAGGTTGCTCTTAAGCAACAAATGGGAAGGTACCATCCTAGCACACTCAAAGGTTAGTACACACTTAATTAAAAAGGCATATACAATGGGCATAAAAACAAAAATTAAGCAACACACATTGATTAAACTGCACAATATATTCAATTAAAGACAACATAAAACACTGCACACACCACACACTTTATAAAATAAATTTAAACCATTACCAAAACATCACAACGAAAATAGACAAACCATTACAAACTTATCAAGATTTAAAGAAAGGAAAACAGAGAAACCAGTACAAAAACAGAAACCTGCGAGTGTAATTTCAATACATAACTTAAACTTTTAAATAACAATCGGATGAAAAGAACATATACAATGGCATGAAAAGAAAAATTCAGCAAAATTATAATTTAAGCTTAAATTGCACATTCTATTCAATTAAAGACAGAATAAAAATCAATTGACATAATTATAATTTAACACACTTCATAAAATAAAAACAAAGACATCATAAGGAAAATAGAGAAACCATTACAGACGGATGAAACATAGAGACCTTTAACCCTAAATTCAGTACATAACTGATTATTTAACAAATAACAGACAAAACAATGGAAAACGGAAACCTTCACCCCCAAATTCAATACAAAACTTATTATTTAACAAACAAAACTGTGGAAAAATCAAACTTTGAACTCCAAATTCTAATTAGATCCCAGGTAAAACAAAAGAGATTTTAAAACATAAAACTCACACTAATTGAAACCTTTTGAAAAATCAAACACTACATCCAAAATAAAATAAATAAATACTTAAACATCATACTTACAATATTCTGGTGCTTGTGATCCTGCACCCCGAACCTCCCAGTCAATCGACATCACTCCCAGCTTATCCTTGAACCTCCTTGAACCTCTTTGTTGGTATACAAGATGCTTCCCAGATCTGCAAAGATTAAAAGAAGGACGTTAGGGTTTGCACGAAGGGTACGAGGGAAACAACTCACCAAACTAATGACTATCGAAGGAAGACAAACCTAAATGGACATGCAAGGGAGAACAAGTGTTGGCCGAGTAGGTGGCTGCTCAGCTTGGGAGATGAATATGGGGGACCTGCAAGGGAGAAGAAGTGTTCGGTTAAGGGAATACTACTAGGGTTTTAACATGAAAAGAGGAAGAAGGCGGCGGCTGCTTGCCTTGGGAGATGACTATAGAGTTAGGATGAGCATGGGTCGCCGCTCTACGGGAGAAGACGGTGAGGTTAGGGTTAGGGCGTTGAGGTTTGGCTTGGGAGATGAGGGGTCGCAGCTCTGTGGGAGAAGACGGTGGGGTTAGGGTTAGGGTCTCGTTATGGTTTGGCTTGGGAGATGAGTGGCCGCCGCTCTGTGGGAGAAGACGATGAGGTTAGGGTTAGGGATTCGTTAGGGTTTGGCTTGGGAGATGAGTGGCCGCCGCTTTGTGGAAGAAGACAATGGGGTTTAGGGTTAGGGTTCGGATGAATGCAGGGTTTATATATTCACACGCTGACGTGGACCAGCTGACGTGGACAGGCGGGCTGACGTGGAGGCTCCAACTCAGGTTGACGACGTGTCTGGGCATGCTGACTGTGTTTTTTCTGGCATCCACGTCAGCAGCATGGATGTGGTCACTCGCGGGTAACCTCCCGTTGAAACAAAATCGAAATTTAATAACCTTTACGATACAAATTAAAACTTGGTAACCGTAATGAAATAAGTTCAAAACTTAGTGACCTATCAAAAAATTAATCCGAAAAAAATATATTAAACATCTAATAATAAGCCAAATACAATATCTAGAGTTCATTTTTAAATATCTTTGACAACACTACCTTAAAAGAAGAAGAAAGGACCACTATTTCTTCTCTAATTTTCGCATAACTATTATATTGTTTTTAAACTTTTCAAATATCCATAGGTTCCTCATAATTATCATTTTAAGAAAATTAACTTTTTTTTAAAAGGTGGATAACCCACATGCATTATTGAAATAAAGGAGGGATACAACCATCTACCAGAAGTGGAAAAGTATGCGCAAATAATAAAAGAAAAACAGGGGAGAAAGGAGGGAAAACAAATATGGTACATTCAACTCCCGAGAAACGAGAGTGAATAAAATGAAAAGGCTAGCCTTCCTCCTGATCAGGGTCTTCTTTACTGGTAGCATTTCCACCGGTAATATCGGCACTGGGTTCTGTCAACACCCAGCTACACCACACTCTTTGGATTGAATCTTTGAGCTTTACTCTTTTGCCTTCTGAGGCTTCAGCAGGATCTCCATGAGCACTTTGTTCTGAGTCAATGCTTTTAAACTTCCTTTCATAGCATGCAGGGATTAGTGATCATATCCTGGAGATGAAGTGCCAAATGAAACCTTCAGGAGGTAATGCTAGTGGCATGTGAGTGGAGCCACCAATAATAACATCAAATAAAACAGAATTATCTACCCTCATAGCATTAGTAGGGAGAACAATAGGGAAACCACCACCAGGATTACAAGGAACAAAATTACAGGAAGAATCTTAATGATTATTGAGGGCCTTCATAATCTTTATGTGGGCTAGCCCACCATTTAATTGTTCCAGGCCGAAGAGTTTTGATTCTAGAGAAAGAGGAGCAAGTGGGCCATCTGAATGAAGGAAATACTCCAAAGGTTTGCTTTTAGGAAGAGTGGAGCACATGGGCCCGATAACAATGTTTTGAAAGCTAATAGAAGCTTCCATCACATGGCTTAATCTTTCATCATTTTGCTCAACATGTGGCAATAAATTGGGCTCAAAGGGAGGCACCCAAGTCTGCTTCTCGTTCACCCATGCACGTTCACTCCATGCACGTCTATGTGTGCCTCATGAAAAGCTGCTTTCTAGAAAATTAACTTTCTCAAATAAAATATTTTGGGAAAATGTTCTTAGACTTGGTCAGGATTTTTTTTTCTTTTCCTTTATTATTTATATTAAAAGTTGGCTTAAAACATAAATGGCTCCATTAATCTTGTGAAGATATTTTTGTATTTATGTTTTATAACTGTGTTTTTGAAAAGTGGATAAATCACTACGATTAAATTAAAAGGAGCAAATACAAAATCAACGCCCCTTAGTAGCACTGTCGAGACAAGGCACAAAACATAACAAAAGCAACAAGCTACAAGAAGTGGAACAGAACAAACAGAGGACAATACAAGAAAGAAAGAAATACAAAAAACACAAAGGGTGCCACACAGCACCTAAACTAAATAGCCACTAGCCCGTGAACTGATCATGTGTCTCCTCAGAAGGAAAAACTTCTCTTGTCTCCTCAAAAGGCAAAACTCCTCCTGTCTCCTCCACCTGAGGGCCTGCTAAATCCAAACTTCGGCGAATGGCATCGACGAGATCCACCAACTTCGCTCTAGGACCCTCCACAACTGAAGCAAACCAAGACAATAGCATATGATCAATTTTAATGGTAAGAGCATGCGCAGACAAGTAATTAGCATTAAAGATGCAGTCGTTTCTAGCAATCCAGATATTCCACACAATTGCTTTTACAACTAGGTCCTATATATCCTTACAAGCAGTCCTCACAGAAGATCTCTAGGGTCCCCATATCAATTGCACAGACATAGGAGGATCCGGGAGCTGCAGTAGCCTCACATAATAAACCCACACCTGTTTAGCAAAAGAGTATTGAAGGAACAAGTGATTCACCGTTTCCAAATCGGCATGACACATAACACAAGTAACCGTCAGGAGTTGATTGCATCTTCATTTTTCTATGTTCTCAAGAGAAAGAATTCTATTTTTCTAAGCAAGACAGTTGAACAAGGTGATTCTTTTGAAACATAAGTTATGCCAAAAGAATCTCTCAATTGGGCACCGCAACCCTCATCATTCAGGAAATTATGAAACAATTTAACCGAAAAAGCACCATTTCCTGTAAGCCTCCACCATTTCCTATCTCCCAAGCTTCCTACAAGCCCCTGCAATCGCGCACTGAGTGTCTTGATATCAGGATTAACTGTAAAAGGGGCTTGATCGAAGAGCACTAGCAGCTCTCGGATTGTACCATTGGGTGCCCGAGTCCTTCTAAACTTCTCAGGCCAAAGGAACATAGGAGCACATCCATTAATCCAACGATCTTTCCAAAAAAGAGACTCCGTCCTTGTATTAACCCCTTGTAATACACAGCCTCTAAGAGCTGGAAGGCAGCTCAACACCCTTTTCCAAAAGAAGGAAACCCTACCTGATATCCTATGAAACATGTTCCAACGGTGAATACCATAGCTAAATTGGATAACATTTGCACCACACCAAGATGCATCAGTCATGAATTTCCACCACCATTTACTCAACAAGGCTTGGTTAAAACTGTGTAGATCTAAGATTCCCTATCCTCCTTGATCGTGGGAGAAACAAAGGTTTTTCCAAGCGACCAATCGACATTTGGGGTGGTCAATGTCCGGTCTTGACCATAAAAAGTCTCTACAAATCCAATTGATCTTCTTGATGACCCAACAGGGAATCTTAAATAGGGACATCCAATATGTAGGAATCGCCGAAAAGACTGAATTAACCAAAGTGAGTCGCCACCAAGTGATATGTATCGTACTTTCCACGACGCAAGCCTTCTGCTGACCTTAGTAATGATCTCCTCCCAATCCTGCCTTCGTGGCCTTCTCCTAGAAATCGGGATGCCTAGATAGGGCTGTAAACGAGCCGAGCCGAGCCGAGCTTGGCTCGTTACTATTTAATCGAGCTTGAACTCGAGCCGAGCTTTCTTCGAGCTTCATTTTTTATGTTCAAGCTTGGCTCGTTACTATTTTAACCGAGCTCGAGCTCTAATCGAGTTTATTTCGAGTTTCATGCTCGAGTTCAACTTGTTAAGAAAATTTGAAGCTTAGACTTAGCTCGTTAACTTGATTAAGGCATGACTATTTTTTTTTATATTCTACTTTTTTTTTATTTAGTAAACTTATTTAATGAATCATTATCAAGTGTAGCTCAACTCGATTTGAGTTTGATTATATTAATGATTGTTACAAATAAAATTATAAATGATACTATAAACGAGCTTTTAATTATACAATAAACGAGTTGTTCACAAGATTTAATGAGCCGCGTTTGGTGGTGTTCAAGCTTGGCTCGTTTATCTCACGAGCTTATTTTACTTAATGAACTAGTTGACCCGAGCTTTTAATAGAACATCGAACAAAGGGCATCCATGACAAGCACGAATAACATGGGAGATAACGGATCTCCTTGCCTTCACCCCCTTTGATATCGAACATAACCATTCGGAAATCTGTTAACCAAAATAGAAGCCTTAGTAGAGAACAAGATACTCTTGATCCAATTGATCCACCATTCCCTGAAGCCCCTGAATTTCAACAAATCAAACAGGAAATCTCAATCCACTATATTAAAAGCTTTAGAAAAATCAACTTTTAAGATGTGACTTAGGACCCTACCCTTGTGAATACTGAAGAGTAGTTCTTTAACAGTAGAAATATTATCAAGTATACATCAAGTATACATCGACCTTTCAGGAAAGTCGATTGTTCAGGTTCCACCAAGTCATTTAACACCTTACTGAACTGAATGGCCAGCAGTTTAGATATAATCTTCAATAACGAATTTATCAAACTGATGGGTCTATAATCACTAGAAGACTCTGATGCTTCCACTTTAGGTATAAGAGCAATGCTGGCCCAATTTATCTTCTCCAGATTAGCTCTATGAAAGTAGAAATCTTCACATAGAAGAAGAAAAAGATCAGAATTGATCATATCCCAAAATTGCTTAAAGAAGAACATAGGAAATCCATTCGGGCCCGGGGCTTTGTCTTCCCCCAAATCAAAACAGCTTGTTTGACTTCCTTTAATGTGAAGGCCCTTTCCAGCTCCACCAGATCAATAGACACCTTATGCGCAAACAGTTTATAACTATTCTTTTCAATGTGGTTTATCCATCTTTATATATACATATATTTGTATTTAAATTTATATACAAATGTCACATTTTGTCATATATTAGAGATTTAATATTAATCAAAATACAATACCTTGATGTTAGTTTTAAATACCTGTGAGACAACATAACTTTAAAAGGAGAAAGGATCCACAAGTCATTCTCAAAGTTTCACATCAGCTCTTATTCTTTAGAGGATTGTGAATGCTAATCATTTAAAACCTTTCATCTAGATGAGTTCTATAAATCCTGGTAATGTTTCTTTCCTCTTTGACCCCTGGTATTTTGAAATTCCCATAACTTTTCAACTGACTTATCTTAATATGGAATTATACTTTGAAACTTTTCAGATTTCTGATATAATTTTAGATGTGAACTGGAATATTCATTTACTTCATTCTATCTGTAGAGAACATCTGAATATTTTTACTTTTAGCCATGGGAATATTAGCTTTGACAATGGCAATAATTGGGTTTGGTTCCCCATTGCTAAGAGTAACAAATTACCTTGCATGGTTTACTCTCATTTTCAACAAAATGCAAATCATTTGGGTACCTGGAATGGTTGGAGTGTTATTTGGCGTTTGAAAGTTGCTCCAAAGGTAAGACACTTCATTTGGTTGTTGTTTTACAATGGCATCAAGACTTATGATTATCTTCACAATTTAAATTTAGGCCCTTAAGCTCTGTGTATTATGCAATTTAGATTTTGAAACCTCTGAGCATCTCTTGAACTTATGTCCAAGGGCTGAAAATATCTAGAAAATTATTGGTGATGATATTGGAAAACATATTTCTTTCTCTAATGGTATTACTTCTGGTGGTAATTAACTTCATCCTGGGATAGATTTGTTCACACTTGCAGTCAATTATAGCAGCAGGAGCCTGGTTTATATGGAAGGCTAGATGCAGCCACATTTTCAAAAATGATCCAGTTAATTGCTATGACATTTCAAAGAAAGCGGTAAATCATGCCAGGGAGTATTCTAATGTGTTAGTTCCGCTGGTGTGGTTTGTGGGTTTTAGGGAACACTCAAGCACTCATATATCTCATACAAATTAACAAAAAAAAGCTCACACAAACAAACCAAGAAGGAGACAAACAAGATTGGTAACCTAGTTCGACGTCCACTTGCCTACATCTGGAGGGCCAAGCCCAGAGATAAACAATCCACTAAAAGAGATGAAAAATAGATGAGTACAAACACTTGTCACTCACACTCTCAACAATAAAGATCACTACCCTCTCTAGATTTTTTAGTGCTCACACACTCTCCTCCACGAGTCACACTTACAATCTACGAGCAAGGTAAATTATATAGACGCCTCAACGTCCCAAATATAGCACATACCTCTTTTAGAATCTTCGCGGCTACTAATTTAAAAACCTTTCAAAATTAGCTGATGCAACTCTGTTGTAACATGAATTGCAACATGGCCTTGACTGCTGACTTAACTGAGTTCTGGTTACGTTACGAACAACCTCAAGACCCATCAATCTCCCGATCATACTTAGTCTGAATCGGTGCAACCAAATCTCCCGATCCCGACTGCCGGCAACTGCCCTATCTCCTCAGTTCCTCATCATGCAGTCCCCTCGCAAGGGGCGCATGTCCTTGTGCATCTTCCATGAAACTTGCCAAACTTGATCTTCAACCTTCCAAGTTTGGTCTTCAAAGATTCTCCAAACTTGATCTTCAATTCACCCAAGTTTGGTCTTCAAATCTTGCCGTTAATGATGTTCAATTATTCTCATCAAGGATTCTTCAAATCATATATTCAATTAGCCTTCATTCATACCATTGATAGATATTTCTTCAATTAAGCTCCATCCTTATTTAGTCTTCAATCACATCTCCTAAATATAGTCTTGATATGATCTTGTCTTCAAGTCGTAACATTTTACCAAAAATAACTCCACCAAGATCTTCAAAATATTAGCCTCGATGTTATAGACATACTAAAAATAGCTCCACCAAAATCTTCAAGATGTTTTGCCTTGCAATCTAACACTCCTTGCCATATCACCATGCTTAGCCATGTCATCAATTTTGTCACGTCACACAGGTTGCCACGTCATCTCGACTATGTGTCAGTCATGCCAATTATAGTGTGATTGCACTAACATAAAGCTTTATGTTCTCACCCTGGAAAACAACTTAATATCAATAACTTCACAACCCATGATAGTCCCTTCCTTTTTATTGTAGCATTATGGAATAGGGATTTATCCAGTTATGGGGTTGGGTTTTGTATTATAAATGCTAATTCTGTTATCATGCTTGCAGGAAACTACCACATCTTTGAGGAAGTAGAATTGAAAACTGAACTAAAGGCTTTTAATGTTGCTTTGAGATACTTGAATATTAGACCGCTTACATGGAAACATACTTTCACTTCCTGCATTGAGCTTTATGGCGCCATCAACAAAGGAAGCCCACATAATGCTTGGAGAATTGAACCTGAAATTTCAATTGCAAATTATTATCTAAATAATTTGGGCAACACTCTTGTACATGTCATTCCCAGAAGTTGGGTGAGGATAACATTCCAATTAGCAATTCATGGGGCTAGCCTGCATGAACTTACACTATTTCATCAAGGCAGAATCCTCCTCAAATGGATCATGAAGGATCTTAAAGCTAATGGCTTAACTATGCAGTTCTTTTATTTGTTTTTTTTTGTTCTTTTGTTTTGTCTTTTTCACAGTATTTCCGGCTGTATTGATTCTCTTTGTTTTCTTTTTCTATTCAATAAATAGCCTTGTGCTCCCTTTATCCAAAAAAAAAAAGTTTCACATGAGCACAAGCTCACCTGAAATTTTCAAATATAAATCCCTTATAATTTAATTTTTCCAAAAATTAAAAATTTTCACTGGTGGTAGAAGCGATGGTTGTGTAGGTTCATTTTCAAAGTTTGATGAGCTTGTCACTTCTGCTTAATTTTGAAATTTTCTTGCAAGGTAATTTCAGTTCTTGGATATTGTCTGAATATTCGATTAATCACTTTGGAGAACAATTGCTCTTCAAAAGTGCTTCATTTCTTTCTGGAATGAGAAAAAGGTGATCATACTTGTCTTCAAAATGGCACATTCTCATTTCTATCTATTTACCTAATTGCTTGCCTATTTACTAGTAAATTGTTTTTTGAATAAAGTGGATAAACCATAACTTTATTGAAAAAGACAAAAGATAATAGGAAGAACTCATGAGAAGAGAAACAACCACACAAAAGAAAACAAGTAAACTGAAATCCTCACTAGTAAAACTTTTACCATAATTTCATTTTTTTTTATAATTTAAGAATTGTCTCTGTGCATCCTTCTGCTCCTACTAGAGCTTGTTAACTTACATCTGTTTTAGTTTGAATTACCGTCTCTAACTAACTCAAAATCAATAGTACTACCAAATGGTTGTGAGAAAAAATAGCGAAAGCATAAGATAGCAAACTTCTGTAATTTTTGCCGTTGGTATCTCCAGGATTTGGTCAATCAATGTTGCTTTTATATCAAGCATGTGTGTTTATTTTCTGTCACAAGTTTGTTATTTAGCAAAATTTCACTGGTTTTCAACATCAAAACTACTATTATGCTTTCATCTTGCGTTATACACATATATATCAAGTTGTCCTCCTCTTGAGTGTCCTATGAACTACAATAAGCTAGTCCCTTACCGGTTCACATGTTCCTGCTCTGTCAAGAGATTGCCATGGATATATCTTGTCTAGTATATATGCCTACTGTATTTTTGCAGCTAAGATAAGTTCCATACCAGTTGTTGATCGCCATGGATCATTGATTAACGTACATATTCTCTCGCAGGTATTCAATTATTCACATGGCTTGATATAACGATCATCATGTTATATATATATATATATTATCTATTCAATTTTTTCAAGCCATTGTCTAAATTGTATAACATAATTCATTTAATAATCATCACTATAATCAATAAGTTTAGAATTTTTATTATTATAAACTAATTAGTATTAGTTTAGCTTCAGTGTTCTCTGCTCTCAGGATATTAATATGGATAAGATTATATCACAGGCTCCAACTGGTGGATCCATTCCAAGGAAGCCAAGTGTCCGATTTTTAACCTTTCATTGGGATAGCCCATCACATAATCAATTGGTTTTTGTTGATCATATGGGATAACAAATCAAACTCTTCAATCTGTTATCTTCTCTTCACAGCTCTTCCCAACAATCATGGCTTCTGCGACTTTGTCTATTCTTGCAGGATCTCTTCTTTCACCCTTGCTTGAAGTCAGTTTGGAGAAACTGACTTCAGTAAGCTCACATCTCTTATGAACTTTGAAAAAATCAAGGTTGCTAATGAAGTTCTCATGTCTCAGTTGGAGTTGGATTGCAGAAATGCAAAAATGATGAAGTTAGTTGAGAATGATGTTTGTTGTATTTAATAATAATAATAATAATAATAATAATAATAATAATAATAATAATAATAATAATAATAAGTGTAAAGACCCGCGCCGTCGGTTGAATATATAAAAAATAAAATTACGAAAATACTATAAATTACGAAAAACAAAGCTAATTATTTTCAGTAGAGGAAGTATATTTTCAAAATTTGAAGGGCTAGGAAATATATTAATGGAATATGTTATATTTTTCATTGGATGATGAAAATTACTTCATTTAGATTCTTTGAAAAAAAAAACGATTTTAAAATATTAAGCCTTCCTCTTGGTTGTTCTCTTCTTTGTTGCAATAATTGAACTAATATGTTTTAGAAATTATATTCACATTGAATGATGGAAGGGTAATAAAAAAGATTAAATGAAGAATGATTTTTTTTAAAAAACAAATTCCCTTGATTTGTTTTCAAACTTGATAGCCACATGTGCCGGAAAGAAAAAAATGTCCTTGTCTCAAGATAAAAAAAAAAAAGCACATACATTAACATATATAATGTATATAACTATATATATTACTAGTCATCCATATTATATATATAATTTATACGCCAAATTGCTAAAAAAACCATAACTTTGCCATATTGCCAAAAAAAAACCACCAAAGTTTGCAATCCCCAAAATCCCCTTCCTTTTACACTCCATGATTTTGAAACCCCCAGAGTACGTAACAGTGGTAAACGGAGTGGTTTTTAAATTTTATGGACAAAATGCCCTTGCACGGGAAGTCGTGGCTGTAGAAGAGGAGGTGGGACGGTTTTTCTTAGGGCTACAGTCATTTGAGCCGTTTGTTTGTCTTTTGTCAACTCGCTTCTCCAGCCAGCCATTTTCCCGCTTGATCCTCTGTAAAATTTAGGTTTTCACTTTCACCGGTGTCTCGAAGGAGAAGTCCTGCACAAGTATTCGGCATTTCATCAGTTTGCATTCTAAGGTATTGATTATGGCTTTATGTTAACTATTCTGTTACGAAGAAACATTTTTCGGCTTTGTTTTGTGATTTTGTTTTTATTGGAAGACATTGAAGCCTGCAGGGGGATTTATCGGCTGGGGTTTTGTTAGTCTGCAGGGAGGTTTCTCAGCAAGGGTTTCGTTTTGTTTTATATTTTTCGTCTGTGTACACGATCGAAATAGTTTTTCGATTGTTATGATTTGTGTAATATTTATAATCTACATTTCCCCTTTCAATTGATATGGTTGTAGTTGTACAAATGAGGTCTCCGTTTTAGGAATGAGCTTTTACCATTTTAGTTTTGTCGTCTCCGTTTAACTATTAGTATCTCTGTTTAATAATATAGGTCTCTCTGTTTAACAAATGATATCTCCGTTTAATAATTGAGAGTTTACCGTTTAACAACTTATATTTTTGTTTACCAACTTGTGAATACTACTGGCTGAATGTGTTGTTATTGACGCAGGCTTGTGATTATGGCGGTCAATCTAGTTAATGGGCGATGCTACTTGACAACGGTAATGGAGACCGTTGCTGAATTGAAAGTTCACATGATCCCTCAACACTGGGAGATCATCCGAAGGATACTGTTTGTAGCATTTACTGAATTGGAAGCTGTATTCCAAGAGTGGGCCCTTCTTGATTCTCTGTTGCAAAGGTATGATAGCCGCAGTAATAAATTCAGGATCGGGGAAAGCATGCTGACTTTTAGGCCTGAAGATGTGGCCCTCGTTCTTGGTCTGCATTGCGATGGAGACGCAGTTGTGTTTCAGAAGAATAAAACACGCTCAGCTTTCAAAGAGAGGTATTTCTCCAAAACCTACGAGAGACACAGAGACTCCATCAAGAGCACTCTTCACCAACTCGTTGGACAGAGGGGAGAAGAAGAAATTTTCATGAAACTACTGATGGTGTACCCCATAGGTACAATCCTCTTCCCAAATACCTCCTTCTCGGTTCTGAACTGGATCGTTGATTATGTCGATGATCTACTTGGCATAGGATTATACACATGGGCGCAGGCGACGCACAAGTGGCTTATGGAGGACATTCCACAAGCAGCCGCACGAGTGCAAGCTAGATGCGTGGGGAAGAAGACCAACACAGGGTATGTTAAGGGTTGCACGATAGCGCTTAACATCTGGTTTTATGAGCTGACCGGAACCAGAAAGAAAGTCCATTTCGGCAAGATCCCAAGGATACTGTGTTACGGTGAAAATACTTACCGGAAGCAAGCAACGATAGAAACCAGTTTGTCATCTCTCGAAGGGAAAGAGGTAATAAATCATGAGCAATATGTTTAACAGTAGACTTTAATATGTAAGCATATTATTTACCATTTAAATTGATTAATTTACCGTTTACAAATTAATCTTCATTGTTTAAACACTTTGTTCTTTGTTTAAGTTTATGCTATAATGTTTATATATATATATATACACGTTAAATGTTTAAGTATAGTTTTTATTGTTTAAACTGAATGATTTCGCTAAGATTGTTTGGTTTACACATATTAGTTTCCTGAGCTGGTTCCTACGAATGCTGATAAAGATATATGTGTTCGGGCCAACCGTCGGTTGGATGCTATTGCTCCGGAACCACTTGCTCGAAGGCAAGATAAGAGGGCAACCTCTTTCGTGCGTGCTCGACGCCGTTCTCCTACTTCCAGCACAAAACGCGCACGCATTACTCGAGGCCAGAGAAGCCCTCCCTTACCCCGCCCGATTGCAACACCCCCACTGACGACGGCATCGACAGTCCCCCCGACGGCACTAGGCGAGGATGTTACTGCAACTCTTATACATGCTTGTCAGATATTGATGACCGAGTTCTCTCGACTTGTCGCTGGGGTTGAGGCATTGGAAGGTCGGTCACAATCGAGTGCGCCGTCCCTCCAAACAAATGAAGCACCCAGGACGGACGCGGCGTCGGAATTCGACGATGACGACATCATCGGGTGGCTATTCCAAGACGGCCTCATTCGAAGAGGCTTGCGAAAAAGAGGAATACAATAATGCCTCCATCTCCACCATAGGCTGATGATGAAACAATAGTAGTAACATTATCGGCTGATGTTGTTACCGTTGATGGCATAGCTATCACGGTGGAAGAGATCACAGATGATGTTGCCATTGCCGCTGTTGATAAGATCGTTGACTCAGTTGTTAACGAAAGCATGAACCCGATGGAATAGGCGGCTGAGAGTGCGGCATCAAAGATGGACACAATCCATGAAGAAGAAGAACTAGTTAACGTTGTGTCTATTGTGGCACCTCCGTCTCTCATTGGTGCTGTTGTCGTGGCCACGCTTGAGAAGGTCGTTGACTCTATTGTTAGCGAAATCATAGCCACGGTGGAACCAACGGCTGACAGTGTCGCATCGAAGGCAGACACAATCCCACAACAACAAGAAGCATGTAAGGATGTGTCTCCGCTTGATGCTGCCGTCATGGCTGCATCAAAGGAAGATGATCCCAAGAAAACTGTTGACCGGGGTCAAGGGAATGCTGCCGAAATGGTAACGAGAGAGAAGATCAGCGCCAATAAAAAAAAGAAAAAGTTCGGGACGCCTTCATTCCGAAGAAGAAAAAATACGTTGGTCAATCCCACCTCAACAAGTACGAAAATGAGTTGATAACGATCTTCCTCAACTGCCCTATGGACAAGTAAGTTTGCAATTTTTATGGTATTGTTTAAACTATTATATGTTACACTTTAAATATCTTAAATACCCCTTAAACTATTATATGTTACCATTTAAGTTATATAGGTAACGTTTAATAATTCCATATACCATTTAAACAATTGATGTATCAGTTAAATATTTATAATATTGTTTACGTATATTTGTTACTGTTTAACCGCAGCACTGTCGTGTGGAAGAATGACGCCGTGATGGTTGTAGACGATGTGATGGACGCTTTCGTATGTATAATTCAAAAGTCACTGAGCATAGTGCCATATCCTTATAAGAAGCTCTCGTCCATCACACGACCATTGGCGCTGTTTATGTCGATGCAGGACGACGCACATGAAACCACTATGGCTATGGTCGGAGATGTCACACGCAACTTGCATGATGTTGAAATTGTCATTCTCCCGATAATTATGAATGGTCACTTCCATATCGTCGTCCTCGACAATGACAAACATAAATACAGGCGTTATTCTTCGTGCCAAAGCGAGGAATACGATAAAGACGCACTAGAAATGGTAAGTGCTTTAATAATTTGTGCTTGAGTAATAGTATTTGGTAAATAATCGGTATTCTAATATGAACTGGTATACCTCCACAGTGGAACCTATTCGACCTTTGTATCAACATGGAGTTCATCGAGTCGGCGACCGCAAAGTACCCACTAGTTCACGACACTGAAACCCTACAAAAAAAAAAGGAAGTATCGACTGCGCTGTCTATGTCATGTGGTTTATCGAGCAGTTACTTGCCGATGAGAGCTACGGCTACCGCATACGGACGTCCCTTATCTGCGTTTAAAGTATATTTACCGCATATTTAGGGAAAGGAGGGCAGCCGACATCACTGTCAAAAGGGAAAATTCGAAACGTGGTTCATAGAATACGTTATCTTAGTTTGAAATGTAAACCATTGTAAATTCAATTCATTGTTTTCGAAGAACATGTCAAATTTTGTCAATGTAAATTAACATGTATCTTTATTTATATAGTTAACTCTTTCTTTAACCTTCCAGTTTCATTGTTTAACTTTCAGTTTCATTGTTTAATTTTAAGTTTCATTCTTTAAAATACCAAACTCTCTATTTAAAATAACAAAGTCTCTATTTAAAAGAACAAAGTTTCTGTTTAAAAATGAAAAATTAGCACACAATCAAGTTTGTTTCTTTTTTTTTGGTTTTACAATAGCTAATCGGCGACAGTTTCATTGCAAGATCTGCGATTATGACCGGAGCCGTGGCAGCGACTACAATGTAATTTGCGGACCTCGAAGGCTTGTGACTCGATCCTCTTTCACCTAGGACGCCCAGGTTGCCTTCTCGTCACAGGCGGTCGTAGACGCAGTTCACGATTTCTGTCGGTAAGCTTGTTATCGTCGGGTATGGGGAATATAGCTTTCTTATACGCCAGTTTGTAATTGTCAACGGTGAAGTAGCCGCTAATAAATCGATGAACGTTGGTGTCTGTCTGCATTATTGCAACGCAAGCGTGTTTGCACGGGATACCATAAACTTGAAACCTGCGACATGAGCATGTTCTGATGGCAAGATCTACAGAGTAGCTGCACTGGTCAATCACTTCATAGCGCTCATCAACACAACGACCAACACAGAGATTTTTGCTATCCTCAACAAGTATCTCCACCTTCGAATGTATGTCCGGGCACAAGTAGGTCTCCCATTTGTTCGCTTACTCACGGTGGTTGCATAACATGCGCATCAACTTGAATATGTGCAACGTAGAACACGAGATCTTAAAGCATATTAAGCAAAGACGATGATATTTAAAGAGAAAAAGATTCATTTAAACGATAATATAATAAATTAAATAATTTTTTAAACAGAGATAAAAAAAAGTTAAATAGAGAAAGAGAAAGCTAAACAGAGAAACATAAAGTAAAATAAAGAATACCGTATAGAGTCGACCATCTTGGTTACCGGCAAATGCCGAGCTTCTGTGATCCAAGCATTGAACGACTCCGCGACATTTGAATACATCTCACCCCATTGATCACCTCTGAACAGATAATTCGACCAATGTGCCATATCCGATTTATTAATCAACCTGCAGTTCATTCACGGTATCGTCGAAATCTTTAGCCGTGGATGGCTACGCAATACGAAAGTACATAGACCAGCACTCCCCTCTCAATGCCTTCCCTAGTCTGATGTTGCCTTTAATGAAATTGGCCTCCAAATGTCGAAGACAGTATGCATGCGGGGAAGAAGGGAAGACTCTTGCAATAGCGTTCACAAGACCCTTAGACCTGTCCGAGACGAATGTAATTATCTCATGATAATATCCTTCCTCGTATAAAGCATCACCTAACTTGGATATGATAATCTCCTTCATTTTCTTATTAAATATCAACTTACTTAAAATACAAATCTCTGATAACATTCAGTTTCACTGTATAATTAACTTTATTAAACAACTTTATTTTCCTCTGATATCAACTGATAATTTCTCCCTTTAACTTTATTTTTCTCTGTTTAAATTTCATTTTTTCAGTTTAACATTTTCATATGAAGTATCAACGTAATTACAATGAAATGTACTTAAAATACAAATCTCTGATAAAAATAGAATGTTCATTCAATACAATATAATACAACATTCATTTTATTATTAAATATCAACGTAATTACAATGACCTTTACTTA
The DNA here is from genome assembly GCF_009730915.1 of Dioscorea cayenensis subsp. rotundata. Lineage (NCBI taxonomy): Eukaryota > Viridiplantae > Streptophyta > Magnoliopsida > Dioscoreales > Dioscoreaceae > Dioscorea > Dioscorea cayenensis. Next base: position 3,808,226 of record NC_052473.1, read on the forward strand.
AAATACAAATCTCTGATAAAAATAGAATGTAAGACAATACAAAAATTCTCTGTTTAAGCATCAAACTCTCCGTTTAATGCATGACGTAACCATTACGGACCTTGGAATCGTCCAAGTACACCTTTGAATAGGGTGTCCACAACACTTGCTCCAGTCAGACCACATTTTTTTATAGATCAAGTTCTTTTTAAATGATATGTGATGAACTTTCTTCTCGTAATCATCCGCAATCAACTTGTAAGTGAAACCTTCTTTTCTTGACCCCAAGTCGAAACGCACTTCCGTCATTGCTTACCCGTAGAGCAAGAGGGCGAGCATTTCGACTTGGGCAAGAAAAAGAAAGTTTTCACCTACAAGTTGTTTACGGATGACATCCCAGAGGAAAACAATCATAACACATCATGTAAAAAGTCTATGATCTAAAAAATGTGGTTTGAATGGAGCGAATGTCGTGAACACCAAATGTTCGACTCGACAGGATGACCATCACACAAGAAGAAGAGGAAAAGGAAGAGGAGTGGTTGCGCCAGTATACTATGTTTAACGAAATGGTTCTTCCTTCCCATTTATACTGCGAAATCCAACAGCTTGCTGCTGCTTCGGCTTCCGATTTTTATGTGCGACGGGAATGGAAACGCTTGGGTAACCGAGCGTGCATTAATTACACTTAGGGAACCGCTGGCACCATCGCGTTGTATATTTTAAGCAGATAAAAATGTAGTTTAAACGATAAAAAAATAAATTTAAATAGAGAAGCAAATATTTAAACCGTAACAGATATATTTATATATAAAGTTCAATATTTAAACAATAATAAGAAGTATATACACAATGCCTACTCGGCAACAGATTCATTGCACGATCTACGATTGTGACCGGAAGCGTGGTAATGGCTACAACGCAACTCACCATCCTCGGACGCTTACGACTCGATCCTCTTTCGCTTAGGACGCCCAGGTTGCCTTCTCGTCACAGGCATCGGTCTCGTTGTCGACAACACCGAAGGCGACGTGGAAAAAACCGTTATTCCAGTAGGATACGATGCCACATCATCGGTCTCGTTGTCGACGACACTGAATTCGACGTGAAAAGTTAAACAATAAGTTAATAAGTTAAACGGAGATAATATTGTTTAAAATGGAAATTTGATAAATTTAAACATAGACAGGGATAATTAAACAATAATTAGCTTCTACAACTATATAAACATAAACGAGAAGAAACTTATAACAACAAGAACTCGTTTTCAGTAGGATACGATACCATATCATCTGTCTCAACAACAAGATCAACAACAGAACATTTGAAGATGGAGTGCACGTGACGCATGAGACAAACCGTTTTATGTCCTTCGGGTGTGATAAACTTCACCCTGACACGAAAGTGAGATTTATTATTAATTAATTGTTGGGAAAAACCCTTTTATGTCTTTACGGTGTTCAACTCCTGAGTCCTGTTTAAACGCATGTGATCCACCTTAAAATATGTGTATATATATATATCTAATAGAAATAATAATTGTTGGAAAAAAATATACAGAATTTTGGATAACAACAAGAGCATTTTTGTGATAAATGTGTTTGATAATATTGTTTAGTTTAGTAGAATTTGTTGATGATCATTTAATGCCAATGGCAACTTTAATTTGCTAAAATATTTAAAAACATAGAATATTGATAAAAATTATCACATTATTTTTCATATTTGCTTTTTCAATTAAAGTAAAACTCCATTTTTTATTAATATAATTTTTTTGTAATTTGGTGAATTTTTCATTGTAATATTTTTAGAAGTTTATGATGGACTGTGTTCAATATTTTCAATTTGGATGAAAAGTTGGGGTAAAACAAAACTTTGGCCTCCATAATAAATATATTCCAGAATTTAAAATTTATGCCCAAATAATTACATCTTGTAACATATTAAACATTTAATATTAATGCAAATACAATATCTAATTACAAAATCGTATATATAAATATATATATATATATATATATATATATATATATACTTGTGTTGATAAGATTCAATCACAACCTGTAATCTCTTTTTCTTCGTTCACGTGGTAGGATGGAAGCAAATTCCACTAGTTAAAGTCAAAGGAGCGGGAGTTGTTGGTGTAATTGATTGGAAAGAACCAAAAAACCAATGCTACTAGTCAAAGTCAAGGAAAGAACCAAACAACCCAGTGTCCATTGTCAAATGCTACTAGTCAAAGTCAAGGAGCGGGAGTTGTTTGGATAATTGATTGGAAAGAATAAAAAAAACTAGTGTAATCCCCTTCCCCATCTATCAAAGTCTTTCCCTGAGTTTTCTCTTCTCTGTTCTTCTCTTCTCTTCACAAGAATCACAACCCTTTTCAACAATCATGCCTTCTGCAACTTTGTCAGCCCTAGCAGGATCTCTTCTTTCACCTTTACATGCCGTAAGTTTGGAGAAGCTGATTGGTTATTTATGGGATTATCTATCATCAGCACCATCACCATCCTCCTCTGATGAAGCAGAGAAACGGCAACAACTGAATGATTCACTGGAAGCCTTGGAAGATGCCAAGTTGAATGTCGAGTTGATGCAGAGTAGAATCATGAAATTGTTTCAAAAACATAAGCAAAACAAGAGGGTTGTGGGTTTGCACAACAAGCTCAAAGATGTTGGTTATGACATACAAGACTTGGAATCAGAGATGAAGTATATGCAGATGGAGAGAAAGGTGCAGGAGATCAACAAGGCTGAAGAAGAAGAAGAAGCAGCAGCAGCTGACAGTACTAGTAGCCGATTCAGTTTAAAGCGCTCATTTCCATTTGGTCTGCCAATTGTTTCCTTCTCTAAGAAAAAACGTCGCCTTCCGACATCATCGCAATCTTCAAGTCTGTCAACATGTTAGTGTTTTTTTTTGCCTTTTTTTTAAGTTCATTTTTATTAGTTAATTTGTTTTTTTAGATGATGGATTTATAAGGCGATTGTAGTTTATTGAAGCTTGAGAAATTTAATTATGCTGCAGATGAAGACATTGTGAGACAGGTTACTAGTATTCTAAAACAAATAAAAAGCATTGAATCAAAGTTGAAAGATGAAACCACTTTGGAAGATTTGTTTGACCAGCTCATAATGAACAAAGTTTATGATCCACGGGAACATCACTTCACACAAAATGAACGTGTCACCACGTCATCAACAAATGAAAGGAAGATATATGGTCGAAATAATGAAATACAATGGTTGATTGAGTTTCTCAAAGAGCCAAATGTGAATGGTAATGTTTGTGTTGCACCAATAGTTGGGCTAGGTGGAATGGGCAAAACTACTTTGGCTCAGTTTGTCTTCAACCATGAAGAAATCAAAGATTATTTCAACAATCAAGCATGGATATGCGTATCAGATCACTTTGATAGATTCAGAATCACTAAACAAATGGTCGATTCATTCCGTAGTTTAGCTGATTCATGTAGTAGCACCACCAGCTTGGATCTTCTTGAGAGAGAACTCAAAACGCATTTAAGAGGGAAGAAATTCTTACTGGTGCTAGATGATATTTGGTCTGATGAATGGCAACAACTCCTTATTCCTCTCCAATCTGCACAATCACAATCTATTAAAATCAAAATTATTGTGACTTGTAGAGATCCTACTGTGTTAAGAAGCATAGACAAAAAAAAATATAATTATTTTGAGAGGTATAGATGAAGAAGAGTATTGGTCACTTTTTCTGCATTCTACCTTTGGGGAAAACAATCCTGAAAATTATTCGCGTGAACTACATGATATAGGAAAGCGTATAGTGGAAAACCTGATGGGATCACCATTAGCAGCAAAGACAGTGGGAAAGCTTTTAGAATGCAGCCTAACAAAGAAGCATTGGAAGGATGTATTGGAAAATGATTTGTGGACATTAAAAACTAATGCACATGATATTATGCCTGCACTTGCATTGAGTTACTACCATCTACCTCAGCATCTCCAACAATGCTTTGTCTTTTGTTCGTTGTTTCCTAAAAATCATGTCTATTATAAGGATGAGTTGATTTGCATGTGGATAGCCAATGGGTATATACAAGAAAGCGGAAGTAGTTCAAAAACAATGAATGATATAGGAGAAGGCTATTATTATGAATTAGTGGCAAAGTGTTTCTTTAATAAGCGGAAGGATCAGTACCTAGCCTTCACAATGCATGACTTAATGCATGACTTGGCCAAATTAGTTTCTCATGGGGAAACTTATATTTATGAGAGTGGAAAAGATAAAGAAATCTCCAAAAATGTCCGTCATTTGTATGCAGAATGTTCAATTGATCAAGGGTTGGTACGTGAAACTAATAAAGTACGCACACTTGTGTTAAAGAGCGCTAAAGACATGTCTGCCATCCTCAACCATGAAGCATTCAACAAAATCAGAGTGCTAGTCATCTCTAATGCTAATATGCAAGAATTCCCAAATGGTATTCCTCATCTAAAGCACTTGCAATATTTAGATTTGCGGGAAACTCAAATCAAATCAATACCGGATTCATTATGTGAGCTTTATTTGTTGAGAGTATTGGCATTGCATTGTCCACAGGCCTTGCCAAGTCGATTTCATAGCCTCATAAATCTTGAAATATTGTGCATTTGTGACAGGTTTGATTTCCTAAAATATAATGTGAACAAAGAAACAGGTTTCTTGGTTGCCCAATTGAGGAATATGAATGAACTAAGAACACGACTTTCAATTAAAGACTTACGGAATATTGATAATAGGAAAGAAGCGATGAAAGCCAAATTGAAGGAAAAATGTCATATCAAGAGTTTGTATTTAGATTGGAATATTGATTCGGTGGATGATGATTGCAAACATGATGTCGAAGAAGTACTTGAAGGCCTTCAACCTCATCCTAACTTAGAAGAATTACATATTGGTGGGTACATGGGTTACAACATGCCAAAATTAAATAACGATATTGAAAGACATTACAGAAACTAAAAGAAATATCGTTATTTAATTACAGAAAATGTATACCTACAGCGCTCGGATTGTTACCCTCTCTTGAGGGATTACACTTTTCTGACTGTGAGAACATAACAATTGAGTGTGAATCATGTGATGATTCTGAGAATGAGATGTTTCCATCCTTGCAGCTGCCACTTTTATGGAATTGTACAACATTATCATTTACGGGCATTCCAATGTTTCCATCTTTGCAGCGGCTTTCATTGCGTAATACAAAAGTATCATTTACGGGCATTCCAACTTCATCATCATCATCATCATCTCCAACAACACCAGGGCCTCGCAAGGTGTTTCCTCATCTTCAGGAACTCACTATGGTGCAATGTAATGAAATGAATGGATTTCCTTGGGCCATATGTGTAGCTCTAAAGAAGCTACACATAAAAAATAGTTCAGGCATGGATGACAAATTGCCAGGATGCCTCCGTGGCCTTTCTTCTCTTACTCTATTAAATTTGACAGGGGCAAAGATCAAAACCTTTGATGCAGAGGTGATGGCCACACTCCATGCACTATGGCGGTTAGATCTTTCAGATTGTAATAAGCTTTTATCACTGGAAGGTTTACAAGCCCTCCCCTCCTTGACAGTTTTGTGGATTTATAGATGTCCCAAATTTAGATCCTGGTGTACGGCGGAGATGGCAAAGCTACATGAACTAGTTATATTGTCTTGCCAAGATCTAGAATCTCTGCCTAATTGGTTGCATTGCCTTTCTTCACTAGAGGCATTGACTATTACGCGTTGCCCAAAGTTACTTTCACTGGCAGAGGGAGGTCTCCCTTCCTCTCTTGAAAAATTAAAGATCATAAACTGTGACCCAGGCTTTTCGCAACGGTGCCGACAAGAGGGGTCTCCAGAATGGCTAATGATTCAGCACATCCCTAATCATCAAATATATTTTTTATGAAAATTATCTGAGTGGTATGTTTGGATCCATGCCTTTGCTTGTCACTTTGTTTTCTCATTCGAATTATTTATAATATTATCTTCAATTTCACTTGACTAATCAAAATTTATATCAGGAAAACGATCAACCTTATTTTATTTTACCGATATTTGCCTAATCTTTAGATACTGGAATCTCTCACAGATTTCTCGGTAACTATGATGGTGATATTGTAAGTATGTTAACAACAAATAATTTTTCTGATTAATTATATTTATGACATGATGTTATGGCTTGGATTTTCTTTTTTAATTTGTTAACACATGACATTTAATCACATTGGTCTTTCAGCTAGTTGTTTTAAAAAAATTTGTGAGTTAGTGGCTTCTCCCTTCAATTTTTTTTAAAGGAAAATATTGCGCTTGTCATAGTATAATTTATGATGCTCTTCCATTTCTATTTTTTTACATATCATTATGAGTTTAGATTGACTAGCACATGGTACACATGTAACTTTTGTCGTTGTCCAAGGTTTCTACAACAAATGCTCAGTACCTGGCCTTCTTTAACATGCTACTCAGACTTGAATTAATAGCATTAGTTATCTATCATTCTTGAGAGATTGGTGGCAAATGTTATTCCACACCACTCAGTTGGCGCATTCAACATTTCATAACACAAATCTTGTAGGCCAAGAAGATCAGGAAAACATAGATGAACAGTAAATATTCATGAACGAAGAAGATGAACAGTAGAAAAAAAAACTATAAAATCGGGCATCCAAAGCAAAAACACCATACACACCATACTGGATATCACTTCACTACTACTTTCACACATTGCAAGGACTGACTCAACAAACATATATAAAAGGACTCAGTACACAGCTTGACTTGATTCAACACATAGATAAAACAAGACCCAGATTGCCTCGAACTAATGCAAAACATCCAGATGATTAAACCCAGACCGTTCAAATCAAACTTCACTATTCCCTCCAAACATAACCAACTAAACTGCCCAGTAATTCTCAGCACCTTCTGCTGAATTCTCAGACAGAGCTCTGATCAGAGGCATCTTCCCTGTCTTCAATCACTCCATCAAATCTGAGAAGAAATATGGACGAACTTTTTCATGATTGTTGTATTTTAAGTATTGATTTGCTCTTTGCAAATGTTAATTCTTCTGCTAAACAAACTAAAGGTGTTGACTGCATTACAGTGAACCTTGATTTCACCAAATCTTCCCTGTCTTCAATCACTCCATCAAATCTGAGAAGAAATGTGGACGAACTTTTTCATGATTGTTGTATTTTAAGTATTGATTTGCTCTTTGCAAATGTTAATTCTTCTGCTAAACAAACTAAAGGTGTTGACTGCATTACAGTGAACCTTGATTTCACCAAACTAGAGGTTGTTGTTCAGAGCAGAACAAAGAGATGTATGGTTTGTTTTGTACTACTTTTTATTGCCTATGGTTGTCTTGGTTGTTTACAGTGAGTTCTCACTATATTAAAGATCTTTATTGTGACATTAACCTTTTCTTTTCAGATGGAATTTTTTATTGTGGAAAAAGAAATTGAGATTGAAGAACGAGCAGGATGTTTATTTTTTCTTTTTCAATAGACATTGCTCAGTTTGTTTCCAGTGGTTGGTTACTCTGTTGACGATTCTTTAATGCAGATGGCAACTCTAATTTGATGAGATATTTTTAAAAAAAATATTGAAGTAAAAAATCATACTTTTGTCAGTCAATTTGTTCATAATTTGATGAGTTATCTTCTATTATATTAACTTCAGAAGGGCTTATTGCACATTTGTTAGGATTTTTTCTGATTTGTATGAAAGGCCAAAAGTATAACTTGGCTTCAGTATCAGCATGTTTTTGCATTTCAATTTATGCATAAAGGTTACAGCTTGTCATATATTAAAAATCAATTATGGACTAGCCTAATAAATAGGCATTCACAAGAATACCATAAAAAGATCTTTATTATGGGAGGAGTTTGTAACCGAATCTTCATGCTGTAGGGTGAGAGTTTACTGGACGCCTGGACTATCAATCCCAATTGTGCATCCCACTGTTGCGTTTTTTAGAAAAAAAAAATTAAATGGTATAATAATCCAAATACAATATCGATCTACACTTCATTTTTAAATATTTTTTACCAACACAACCTTAAAATAAGAAGAAAAAAACCCACAAATCCTTCTCGAACTTTCACATATTTTTTTTTTTTGAGAAAAGTGGATAAACCACGAATTTATCTTTCACATAATTATTGTATTCTTTTTTAAAACTTTTCAAATATCCATAGGTCCTAATAATTCAAATTTTTAAAAAATTAACTTTTTTGAAAATTACAATTTTATTTTTATATAAAAACTTCCTCTATTCTAAATTTATTTAATAAAATTATCATATTATTTTTCTTCATGTTTGTTTCTTTTAAATAAAACATCATATACTTTTATTAATTTTGTTTTCATAATTTAATGAATTTTTTGTTATATCATTTTGGGAAAGTGGTGTTAGACTCCTGTAGGGATTGTTTTTTTTTTCTTTTCCTTTATTATTTGTATAAAAAGTTGGCCCAAAACATAAATGGCCCCATTAATATTATTTTCATATTTTTGTGTTTAAATTATACACAAATGTTTACATTTTGTCATATATTAACCATTTAATACTAATTAAAATATAATACCTTGATGTTAGGTTTAAATACCTTTGAGACAACATAACCTTAAAAGAAGGAGGAAGGATCCACAAGTCACTCTCAAAGTTTTACATGAGCACAAAGTTCACTTGAATTTGTCAAATATAAATCCCTTATAATTTAATTTCTCAAAATTTGAAAACTATAAGACTACTTTTCTTCGAGCTTGTTTTTCTTTCAATTAAAAACATCATACATTTATTAATTTATTTTTTTTCCTAATTTGGTAAATTTCTTTTATTATATTATTTTGGGAAAGCCTTGTTTGACTCTAATGGTTTATTATTATTATTATTATTATTATTATTATTATTATTATTATTATTATTATTATTATTATTATTATTTTGACAAAGTCAAGCGACAAAGAAAAAGGCAAGCGGGCACTGAAATGCATTAGTTACGGTGGCTTGATTACATGCAACCATGGAGGGTAGAACGAGAGTTAATTCTCACACAAAACTCCCATAAAGGACCTGAACATGAATTGTTATATGAGAGATCTGAACTCGAGACCTCTCAATCACAATTATAGGTAGTTACCGTTGGTTTATAATAGTAAAATTGGTCTCAAATATAGATGAGCCTCCATTATAAATATATTTTCATATGTTGGGGCGTTCTTTGCCTGGTGTCATGTGGAGTGATATAATTTGTCCACATTTACAAAATAAATAAATAAATAAATAAATAAAAATTAATTAACACTAATCAAAATACAATACCAAGACTATAGAGAAAACACAATTTTAAAATAAGAGAAAAGGATCCATGAGTCATTTGGAAAGTTGCACATGATCACAAGTTCACTCGAATTTTTCAAGCATAAGTCCTCTGTAATTTCTTAAAAAAAATTAATTATTTGTTTTAAAAAATTATAATTCTACTCTTAAACCTTCTCCATTCTTTTATTGGCAAACTCACCCCCTCACTACATGAACTTATCCTAGACTTGGAGAGTCTTAGTGAGATCACTTGTGGCTTGGGCTAAGTCCAGGTGAGCTTCCCTCGATCATGAGTAGTTCCATGGCTGGGCAACCATGCATCTACCCTAGAAGGCCTTGCGCGAGTATAGTTGGTGGCCTAGAGCAAACTAAGATATGGTGGGCTTGCCACAAAGAGTCAATTATTGGACCATGTTGCCACATCATTAGCTTTTGGGGGGTTGGCCCATTTATTTTTAAATTTTTATTTATAAATAAAAAAATCTAAAAATATACAAAGATTTCAAAAAAAAATTTCTAAATAATAAATTAGTAAGATTTGGAAGCATAGCTAAAAAATAACTTAAAATAACCATACATATGAAAAAGCTAAAATAAAAATTTATGCTCCCTTTGTAAATACTTGATAGTAAAAATGTCTAATTAGTATAGACAATATATATCTATGAAATATGACCATCACTATAAATTAAGCCTTGTTATATAACAATATTTCTGTAGTGATTTGATCACCATCACCATAAATAAAATAAGTTTTGAATTTTTATTGGTATAATCTAAAAATTTTCATTAAACTATTATGCTAATTCCATACTGATATCACAGACATTTAGATAATTTTCTTTTTTCAAACACAATATTATTTAAAAATACAAAAATAATAACAAGTTAAAATTACATAAAATTTCTTGCATGATTACTTATCCTAGCACTATTTTTTAGATCTCTAAGTTAAAAAAAAACCTTATGACTTTTTAGTCTATTAACACTTAGTCCCTTTTGCATGGTGTTAATATTTTTGTTTAAAAGATGAGTTCGAACCTCAATTCAAGTAGAGTGAAAGCACAGATGAATTGCAGTATTAACTCTTCATTTGTATACGTCTCTAACATAACTTGTGCCATATTTAAAATTCAACGCATAATCCAGCAAAGTCACATCTCTTGGCCGTCTATTTTCCTGTGTTTTCCAAACACTTATCTAAGTTTTACCCATTACCCTACTAATGTAACCATTCTCATTAATCATCCTCTAAGCCCTCCATGTCATCCTTTCTTGTTTGTGATGCAGCCATTAGAGACAACACGGAGACACTACAAGAAAAATCCTCAATTGGTACAGAAAAAATAGTGACAAATTTGTCATAACATTTAACATGGAACTAACAAACTGTATAAAATATATAATTTTTTTAAAAATAAATTTTTTTTAATTTTGTACCAAATACCGTGTCAAATATACAAATTCAATAATTTTACATGTAATGTCAAATGCAATGCCAAACTTTTTTTAGAAATAATTTATTAATATCGTGCCAAATAATTTGCCATAAATCCAAATATAATAATATATTAATGCCGTACCAAATGCCGCGCCAAAATACAAATATAATAATAGTATATTAATACTGTGCCAAATACCATGCTAAATATTGTGTCAAAAATATAAATATAATTATATATTAATAACGTGCTAAAAATATAAATATAATAATATTTTAATACCGGGCAAAAATATAAATATAACAATTTTTTAATACTGTGCAAAATACAGTGCTAAAAATATAAATTTAATAATTTATAAATAATGTACCAAATACACAAATATTTAATATTTTATAATCAATTTTCATAATTCATATTTCAGATAATTTTACTTTTCAAAACCCCCGTCCCATTCTCCTCGACATCCTCTCCGCCCGCACCTCCGGTCATCTTTTCCTCAACTCCATCCCACTCTATCTCCCACTCCGTCCTTCCCTCGTTCGCTGCATCTCCTCCCACGTCCCCCGACACGACTTCTTCTTTTCCGACGTCGAACGCCGTCGCATCTCCATCGGAACCGTACTCCGTTGTCTCTCTTTCTCCTCCTCCTCCTTCCCTTCATTTTGGTCCCGATCTTCGGGAACTAGGGTTAAGGTTTCGCTTTCAATATCGATTTGGAGGTGTGATCACTGTTTCACTGATGCTTTTCATTCTCGTTTGGCGCAGGGGTTTTGAGCGGACCTTGAGTTAGTAGGCTGGGGTCTGGATTGAAGCGTGTTTAATTGCAGGTACAGGTACCCTTGGTTGATTATAGAATTCTGTGGCAGGGTTTTTAAAAGAGTAAAATAATTAACAATTCTTTGATTCATTCAGGAAATAAGAATGACATTGTTAAGGTTCTAACAATTGTCATTTCTCTGGTGATTGCTTTCCTGTTGATTTGCGCTATTTGTGTATTTTTCTGGAGGAGCAGAAATTTGGGCAAAAATATTCCTGGTGAGTTGTTCTTGAATCAAATGCTTTTCTTTTCAGCGTAAATATTCTTGGGACCAATAAAACACGGACTGACTCTACTTATCTTGTTCTTGTGTATTGGAATGTGTAATTGGTATTGGTTTTGGTTTGGCATGATGCTTGGAGGATGGTAGGAAGTTGTTTGTGTTGGAAGAATGGTAGAAGTTGAAGGTTTGGTTTCAGATCTTGTTGGATTTTTTCCCCCTCAATGTTTAGAGTTTGTTGAATTTTCACTCAGCTTTGCAGGTTGATTTATTTATTTATTCTGTGTTGGTTTCATGTGTTTTATGATAGTTGTGATGTGGTTTATTCTTTTGAGTTATCTGTGTTGCATGAAGCTAATCCTTTATTAGATCAGATTGAAAATTTCAAGTGATGAGCATATGTGCAAATATTTGTGGTCATGATAAGTTAGATATGTTCTTTAAAATGGCATATGTGAACTGGCATCATTGGCTAATTTTATTTCAATCTTTTCCATTGTTCTTCAGGCTGTGAAAAATACAAATTCCGTGGTAGTGTTTATGTGATCACAGGTTTTACATGGATATCCTTATATCAAATAGGATAGAAGGTTGATGTTTCTTTTTGTGGATGTTTCAAGCAGAATTTTTGAATAATAGGCGACAAGCGCCCTTTTTTTTTATTAGTGTAAATAGTACCAAACAGTACTGGAGCCTGGATATACAGTGTATGTACAACATAAGAATCCCGGAATCCCTAGTGAACAGTGTATAAGCAGTATGGAACAGTAATGCTAGGGGAGGAATTTGAACCCATGACCTCCCCCTTTACACTTTGGTGTATACCATTGGGCTATCCAATGATTGACAAGCAGAAATATTTTAATTCTAGAAGTCGTGAACCTTATTTTATAGGCAGTTTACACCTTTGAATAATTCAACAATAATACTTTGGAGATGATTGAGAATTAGCAGAGAAGTCTAGAACCTTATTTTTCTCAGTTCACTTAACTAGTATCTCATTGTTTTTATTTTAAATTGTCCTATAAACTCAAGATCACATTCCCAGACCATTCCCACCCTGTATTAATTAATGAAATCAACCATACAAACAAGAACATGCCTTGAAATTTTATATGCTTTCTCAAATGTAGTTTAAAAAATTATTTCTGCCTATTTTTCCAAATGTATAGATTTTTTTATTGTTGTTATTGCATCTTGTTTCTCAATGCATTTACTATGTTCTCTGTCTTGTCAGATGAAGCTGAAAATGTCTCTTCAAAAGAATTTACGGGCATTCACTCTTATGACTTCTTGTTTGTTCCATCAGGTGAAGCTGAATCTGGGTTGGAAAGGCTTCACCAATGCCCAGAAAAGGAAATCCAACGCTACTTTGAAGCAGATTCTCCTTCAAAAGACTTCAATAATTTTCACACAAAGCTTGCCGGTTTGACTAGGTAAGTTTATTGAATCTTTGGCCATTGCTAACACATCCAATGTTTATACTTGATTTATATTTCAAATTTGAAATATATAAGAGAGCAAAATTCTTTCCATTTAATTTTATCCTATAAAAATTATGATGTTTATAGGATAAAATTGAGATAATGTTTGATGAACAGTGTGCTTGGTTAGGATATACATTTTCTATATGGGTTGGCTGTTGCGGTTGTGTGATGTGGATAGAATTATTTACCTAATCTCTTCAAACACTTTTCTTTCTTATCTTTTACAACTCTCTTAGAGACAATCTATAATAAGTGAAATAGATAAGGCATATTCATCATTGTATAAGCTATGTTTTACTTTATGTTTTATTACATTGGTTGAAATTTCGTTATCCAAGAATAGAAAGTTAAGTTATAACACAAAATCTTTAAAAATAATAATAATAAATAAATAAATAAAATAAACAGATGGCTTTATGGGGCACTAAAGACACAAATATAAAACCATTGAGAAGTAGAATTTTCCTTGGTAAGAAAACCATATACCATGTACAGATATCTCCAACTATAAGCTGTTGGATATGCTTTGTTGGGTGAAATTACATAGTAAACCTAAATGAGCCAAAAAAAAAAAAAATGCTAAAACTTCATATCAATTCCATCTTATAATTGTTGAAAATAGGAAATAATCCTTAAAAAAGGGGACACATAGGTCTAGAAACCACAAAGAATCAGGTCCAACAAATAGCTAGCACTAATGGCTTCTTGTTGTATATTTAGTTTAGCTATATAACTTATGTGGAGAGTTGGGTGAAAAATATGAAACAAAAAGCTTAGATATTAGTTTTATGAAAGAAAATCTGTTAGAGCCTCAAGAGCTTCTCCATGTAATATATAGAGAACATTTAAGTTCTGGGGGCCAAATACTGAAATTGAAGACAACAATCAAAACTGTAGAACTTGCTGCTGAATCTCCACAAGGCATCTTAAGAACACCTGAGATTGTGGCAAAATTTCAGGTATCTAATCATGTTATTTATTTTCTTGATTTTGAAGGTACATTCAATTGCACATAATCAAGCTACTTCAGATTGTAATCTCTCTTTCTCTATGTATATTGTCACGGACTCGGACTTCCACCAATGTCTCGTGCCGGCACTTGATCCCTCCTTTAGATCAAGTTCAGCTTCCCAACTTCCTTTGCCTTGGTTTGCCTACCAAAGAACTCAAAGGAACTTGAAAATTTGACTAAAGCTTAGGAAGAAAGAACTTACCAAAAAGCTTCTTGAGGAAAACTTCTATTCTCCTTAAGGACTCCAAATGATTACAACTTTCCTTGATGTCCCCAAAGGCAAGCCCCTTGGGGTATTTATAGTGTCTAGCCCCCTTAATGGACGGTCAAGATCGTTTTGATCCGACGGCCGTTAGTGAGGTTCTAGAATACTCTACATATTTCTCTTACTTTCTCCCCTTTCCTAGAATTTTCTATCATCTTCTAGGTCCATGGAGTGTATTCTAGAATAACTAAGACTCTTCTTACATTATATTACAAAAGGGGTTATAATATGACACTTAGAAAATTTTTCAAAGTATTAGGGAGGAACTTTCTAAGAAGTTGCTTTGACCTGGATTTGTTGCCCCGGGCGTGACAATATGCATATGCACAAACACATGTCACTCTTTAATCTTTCAACTTTTATGAAAAAAATTGGGTGTCCTAACAAATTTATACTTTGCAGAGTGTTCCTATTCAAGCTAGGCAGACACCTCATTTACTTCTGTATTTTGGGACATTGTTAACTAAGGGAAAACTAAATGCATCTGAGTCTCTAGAATTGTCTCGCCATGTGGTTAATCAGAACAAGAAAAATCTTTTGGAGAATTGGTTGGTAGAGGACAAGCTTGAGTACAGCGAAGAACTTGGAGATATTGTGAAGGTTTGATCTCAGTTTATAAGATTAGGTCAATCATTTTTATCTTCTACACTGTCTTGTTGGAAATAATATGGTTGAGGTTGGAGTTGGATGTTCTATTCTTTTTATCTTCGCTAAAAGATGGATTCATCTTTTATTCATCTTCATCATCATCTAATCCATTTCTATTTTGTAGACTGTAGACAATGATCTTGCATTGAAGATCTATGTAAAAGCAAAGGCAACTCCAAAAGTTGTTGCCGCTTTTGCTGAGCGGAGAGAGTTTGACAAGATTCTTATGTACTCAAAGCAGGTACTTGGAATCTAATTTCCTGCTCGTTGAATTAGTCTGCATCTAATGGGAAGTTTGGAGTTTTATGAATATTACATGTGATGAATGATTCATTCTTGCATATAGGTTGGGTATACACCAGATTATCTTTTTCTTTTGCAGACAATTCTATGAACGGATCCACAGGTAACTACTTCAGATACCATGAATCTTGAGCTCAGCTTCATCATTTCATGTGATTGATGCACGTGATGGTGCTTATTTTTATTTTTATTTTAAAAACTATTTCCTCATATTTAAATTAAATAATATCCTTGTTTTGCTCGTATTTGTTTCTGTATTTTCTAATACATTCTTGTATTAAATCATGTCTTTTGTAGCCTTGAATGCTTTGAAGAGTTTAGGTTTTAATGCTCTAAACTATGATTACAAAATTGAAATTTTATGCATAATTTACTATTTTTTGTTGTTATATATCATGAAATGCATGCAAAACATGGACATGCATGAACATGACTCCCGCTAGGATAAATTTTGTCAGTCATAAATAGTAAATGTGAGAATATCTTGAGATGCTTCATGATTATTGGTTGTGGTGTTGTCTCATTTATTTTTTTTTTCTTTTATCACTTTAACAGAGGCACTTCAATATTTTGTGACTGATTGTTATGTTCAAGTGTTTTTCATCACCCACTTGTTTTGTTAGCTAATATCAATGTCTTAACACAACCATGTGTTCTGATTCACTGTTAATGTAGATATATATATATATATATATATATTTATTTATATTTAGAGTGACAGATTATGAATCTTGGTGTGTCTATATATCTATACATGCGGAGCTGATGTGAGGCCTTCACTTGCTTTACAATGGGTTTTTCTCTTTACTCATAAATCATTTTAACACGTATTTTAGCGCTCGCAAGAATCAATGGAAATGTTTTGATAACACCTATGGTGGTATGGCATGTAGCATGTTCAAATGACCACCTAAAAATAATATTGAACAAGGTTATTAATTGGTGAGCAATTTTCATTTATGATGCTTTGTCTGACTACGCTTATATTAAAATGATTGGTGTTGGGAACAGAAGAACAAAGCGAAAAAATTATCATGTTGTTGTTTATTCTATTTCTATAAGCTTCTGTCTGGTTTTCTAAAATGATCTACGCTTATATTAAAATGATTGGTGCTGAAGTCTGAAAATTTGTGAATCTTCTTTAGCAATTTGTTTACTGCCACCTCATGCTGTTGTTTATTCTTCAACTCAAATTTCTTTAAGCTTCTGTTTGGTTTTCTAAAACCCATGCCATGTTCCTATGGGTTTGTTTATATAGTTATGCATATATATATATATATATTTGCATGTTCTCTTTTTCAGATATGTTTGTGTGAGGGGTGTTGTACACCTCATGGTTTAGGCTTGTGGTGCAAAGATATTAAATTTTTTTAATCTTCAAATATTGATCAAATGAGAATTTGTGGAGATATACGCATTTTACTTTCTTTGTTAAAGATTTTGTTGCATATTATCACAAACTCCTAAAGCCTTTTCTACATCCTTATTTTCAGATTGGTAAAAGTGATCTTCTGGCATATCCCATCCAAAAGAAGAGAGAAAGTATCCTGAGAACCATAGCTCATCTTCGCCCTTGGACTAGTACATTTGGTAAGGTATGTTCTGTTTTTTTGCTAACTGTAGGTGTATGGAGTTGGAAGGAATGAACTTTAACCACAGAACTAGGGTGTTTTCCCCAATGATTTATGAAAAATAACTAAAGTACCAAGGCATGTAGGAAGCATCAGACAAATTTTGATTGTTTTACTCTATCCATAGAACAGCTGGAATATAAATAGTACCTGTCACTTTTTTAATGATAAAATATCTGCTCTTCTCTTCTGTTCACAACCCTTTCCATCAATGATGCCTTCTGCAACTTTGTCTGCCCTTGCAGGATCTCTTCTTTCACCTTTACGTGACATCAGTTTGGAGAAACTGATCGGTTATTTATGGGATATCTATCATCATCACCATCACCATCTTCCCTTGATGAAGCAGAGATACAACAACAACTGAAGGATTCACTGGAAGCAAACATTAGCAAAATGAGAGGGTTGTGCATTTGCACGACAAACCAAAGATGTTGGTTATGACATACAAGACTTGGAATCAGAGATAAGTACATGGAGCTGGAGAGAAGGTGCAGGAGATCAACATGGCTGAATTGTTCCGCACCTCCTCACACACAACATGATCTGCAACTCTGCTTGGATCTTCACTAGGAAAAGTTCCGTTGATTGGTGATTCATTCGAGCATACACAGCCATATGAAACATAGACTTGGAGCCAAATGGAGCAGTAGCAGGGATATGAACATACAGATAATCACTCATCTCCTTTTCTTCTGCGATATTATAAAAGTTGTGTATGACTGAAGGAGTCATAACTGTCTACCCTTGAGTCGCCTGCAGAATCTCTGAGTGAATAAGACGCCGGAACTCTGATCGCAATTTGTAAAGCAAATGCTTCAAACTCCTCATTCATCTCAATGTCTTTGGCAAATGCAGGCTTTCTTGATAGGATCCAGCCCCAGTCCTACCACTTTCTCAGAGGTCCTCCGGCAAATTCCCCAAATGATGGCATCGACTGGGACCGCCTGAATGCCCATGCAGTGTATGCAGATGTTAGTGGTTGCACATTTATGGAGAAGGATGAAAGTCTTCTCCTCAATCCTATCATGTGTGTCTCCGTGTGCTTGTCTTGAGAGATTGGAAGCTCATCCTTTTCAGGCATTGTGGGGAAGAACTTCTTTTGCAGGTTCTCAAACATGGAACTCATTCTGAATGTGTGTTTTGAATCTTTTGATTGATTCACTTGTTGGTTTTGTTTCTCAAATGTATGATGTGTTTGTATGTCTTATCTTATTGTTTTTCACAGCTCTTGGACAGGCTGGTTTTATTAGTCCATGTGGTGGATGGGGTCCCATGAACCATTTTCCTTCTTTCATCTTTCTTTAATGTCACCGCATCTCCTTTTATTTATTCCATTTCAATCAATCATCTCATGATATGTATTTATGTATTTATGTTGTGAGTATCTTTAGTGATATGTGCATGTGTATTTATTAATTTGTTCACTTGTTTTAATGATCATAAATATATAATGATTTTATTATGTTTATATTAGATTGATCAATTAGATGAGCAGATTAAATAATTAAGAGTGTTTCTTTAGAAATATAAATATATTTTTTTAATTAGGAGTATTTTGATGTTATGTTTAACTAGGTAATGTGATTAATGTTTTAATAAGATGATATGTAGCTATAATGCACCTAATTAAGCTTGGAATGTTGTCTCAATCATATTAATCATATTTGTCTATTCAATTTTGGTGCATCTCAATTAACTCATTAAAGTTATTATTATTTTTTTAATAATAAATAATAAAAAAAATAAAAAGTATATGAGCAGATTCAAAGATGAGAAATTGAGAAATTGGAGGGAGAGTCTAAATTCTTGTTTTCACCGTCAAATGCTATCTTTTGTCTGCGAAGAAAACGTGGCTGACAAAATCCTCATCTTATCATTTAGTGGGGTTCACATGGCTGACACTTTTATTTTTCACATTTTGTTTTTTTTGAAAAGGTAGATAAACCATATTCAATAGAAAGAACCAAATGCTAGAACAACTCTCTTCTAACAAGCAAAAAGACAAAACTAAACAAAACACTATTCACTAGTTGTGGAACACGGGAAACAGATATTTTCCTCATTTTCTAATACTAAAAATTAAAATGCATATACACTTATAAAATTAATAATTTAATTAATAATTTATTACCTTCTTGTACTCCTTGAGCCACACCTTTTATAATCTTATCATGTTTACACCAAATACACCAGAAATTAAAATTAGCATAATTTTATCTCTTTACATTTTTCTTTTAGAAAACATGAATGATGAAGACTGATTAATTGGTTTAATTTATTTGTATTTATAGTAAAAAAGTAATGATTAATATTAGTGTAACCTAATGGTAAAATATAGGAGTCAAATGTAGGAGATCGAGAGTTTAAATACCTACTTATCCAATTTATCAAATAATAATAATAATAATAATAATAATAATAATAATAATAATACAGTAGTTTTTAATGAATAAATATGGTTGATAGGGAAATGAGGGTAGGTGGAGAAGAGAAGGTGATCTTTCATTTATTAAATCTAATTAAAAGTGAATTAATTCTTATAATTAGCATAAGATGGTATTTATTATTTAATATCAAATGGCAAATGCACTTGAATACAATACACATGCCCATTTAGGATCAACCTTGTAGTATAATTTTTATTCACAGTGCATTACTCTTGCATAAAATTTTTGAATTTATTCATTCACTTTTCCAACTCTGAAGGAGATGTGATTTATTATTTATTAATTGTTGGGGGAGAAAAGAAGTATGGAGAACTATGGCATTTTTGTGATAAATGTGTTTAATAATATTGTTTAGTTTGGTAGTATTTATTGATGATTTTTCAATGGCAATGGCAATTTTTATTTTTTATTATTTATTTATTTATTATTATTATTATTATTGTTATTATTTTTTATTTTTACAAAAGGAGCTACAAGTAGCTGAAGAAGAATACAAAAAAAACAAATTAAAAAGAGAGGCATGAAGCGGAGTAGATATCCTTGAGCCAACGCGGTCGGTCATAGCCTTGAGCGAAGAGCGAAACTTGGGGGTTGGCACTGCCAAAGTGTGCAAGCTGATCAACAAAAGAATTGAGCTCACGCTGAATATGATCGAAGGAGAAATCAGCCCACAAATGGATGATATTTTTGAAGGATCTAATAATAGTTGCAAGTCTCTAAGCACTAGTATTATTGAAGTCCTTGGTTAGCTGGATAGCACAACGACAGTCAGTGAAAAGAATGCAAGGTATCCAGCCATTAGTGCGGCAATGCTCCAAGGCAAGAAGTATGGCTCAAAGTTCAGCTTCAAGGGAAGATGAGCAAAGATCACCAGCAGTCCCTGCAAGAAGGATAACATGTTGATTAGTATAAATAATGAATCTAAATCTAGCCTTATCTGACCGCGGGTCCCAGGAAGCATTAGTGGAGACCAAGATAGAGAATTGGCCATGTGAGAAGAAGTAAATTTTTTCCTGCTGAAGAGGGCATTAACTATGAAGTAATCATGAACCTTAGCCCTGGCCAGATAAGGAATCGGGTTGAATTTTGGAGAGTATTGGCGAAAGACAAGATTACATCTGGTAGTCTAGATTTGTCAAGCAACAGTAGTAATTAAGGCCCTGGCAAAATCACCGTTAATGCTATGGGGAAAATTGGAGTGAGCCAAAAACCACAGACAAGCTGAGAATAGAAGGAATGGCCCAATCCGAACCAGTGAAGAATGGTATTCCAACATCTAGCAGAATGTCAATAATTCCATAGAAGGTGATTTGCAGTTTCAGGATGGATGCCACAAAAGTGGCAAAGGGTTGCCGGCCCAATGTTTAAGTGGTTGAGATAGGCTCTAGTGGGAAGTTTACCATGAGCTAATTTTGAGAGAAAAACCTTAATTCTAGGAGCAACCTTGAGATTCCAGATGTAATGCTAACCATACCCTGCATTTTGATTTAAACCCCCAGAGTTAAGGAAATCATAAACGACGGCTACAGTTGAAGCTTAGTTGGAGCAAGGTCGCCAAACCCAATCATTCTTAACATTGGTATAAAAAACAATGTAATTGAAAACAACACGATTCAAATCATCTCCAAAGAAAACAAAACAAGCATGAAGATTGAAAGCGCCATCAGAAATGAGAAAATTGACAGAGAAATTATCAATGAGATGCATGTTGAAGTAAGTGGGTTTGCGGCTCAGAGGCAGGTCCAAAATCCAGGGATCATCCCAAACATTGATGAGGTTAGGATTACAAATAGCAAGCCGAAGGTTTGGTTTGAGGTTTAACATTTTTGAAATAGCTTTGTGATATCTGGAAACACCAGAATGAGATTCATTGTTCCAAATGCTCCAATTTTGATATTTATGAATGAAAATAGAAACCCAGACCTTGTCCTCATAATTAGCAATTGAAAAGACATGTTTGTCAAGGAGAGCAAGTCTAGCTTTTCTAAGATTGCGAAGGCCTAAACCCCCCTCAGTTTTAGAAAGAGTAACTGTGTGCCATCTAATAGAATGGAATAAAGAGTCCCTACCCTGCCTACCCCATAGAAAGTTATGGGCCAATTTGGAAATGGAATCCAGGATTGAATCAGGAAGGTAGAAAATGGATAGAAAGTAGACTGGAAGAAAGAAGATATTAGTATTAAGAAGGATGATGCGACCAGCTTGGGAAATATGATTATGATTCCAGTTGCTGATAGTAGAGGCAATTTTACAAACAAGGGCCCCAAGTAGGTAAAAGGGAAAATCCCAAGTTTAATATCTAAAATAGCAACAATAGACATGGAGACCCTCTTGTTGAACCAACTAGGAAGATAAATTATGGATTTGTTAAGATTTGGTCTTTGCCTAGAGAGATTTGCATACAAGTTAAGGCAAAATAAAATGTTCCTAGCAGATAGTCTAGAAGCCTTAGTAATGAGAATGAGGTCATCAGAAAACATGAGGTGATTAATATTCATAGGAAGTGAGGGATCAAATCCATAGAGAAAGTTTGTGTGAAGTGCACGATTAAAGATAGTTGTGAGATTCTGAGTGACCAGGAGGAAGAGTAGGGGGAGATGAGGTCCCACTGTCTCACACCGATGGAACCAGAAATCCATCCACTAGGCTTACCATTAATAAGGAAAGAAAAATGAGGCAGAAGAGAGGCATGACTCAATCCAGTGGATCCACATCTCAGGGAAACACATTCTACAGAGGGTTGCAAGGATTGAATTCCATTCTATATTATCGAAAGCTTTCTCAATATCTACTTTAATTAACATCCTAGGGGGGTTAAGACAATTAGTTTCCATAGAATGAACCATTTCTTGAATGCAAGGATATTATCAAAGGTGGACCTACCCGCAAGAAAGCCAAACTACTTAGGGCCAATTAATTTGGGGAGCACGTTTTTGAGCTTTTCAGCTTGTAATAATTTTATAGTAAACGTTACAGAGAAAGATAGGGTGAAAATCAAAAACTTTTTGGGGGTGATCATTTTTGGGTATAAGAGTGATGTAAGTTTTACCCCAAGATTTAGGAATTTTAGCAGTTGCAAAAACCTATGTAGTCAGAACCAGACCAAACTGGACAGTTCGACCGAGTTGAACCGGACCCGGGCATATAGACGGTCCGGTTCAATGCAAAAAATGGGCCCAGCTAAAACCGGTGTTAAATAGTGTGAACCGAGCGGTTGAACCGTTTACTGGATGAACCTGGTCTAGTTCACATGGTTGAACCACCTATTTTTATTTTCTTATTTTAATTAAAATTAAAAGCCAAAATTAAAGCCAAAAGGTAAAACCTATTTTGTGTGTATTTAATTTGAATAAACCAATATTTGAAAAAGTTAATTATGTGGTTTATTTAATTTTTATGTTAGAAAACTTTGTTTTTTGCCTTGTGTGCTTTCAATTTTAATGTTGGAATCATTTTACGATGTTTATTTGATTTAATATTCATGAATTTTATTTACATCTTATAAGTTTTTTATTTTTAATATGAGATAAATGTTGTGAGATTTGTTTTATTGCATATCTTTTATGTATTTAATTTAAAATTTAAATTATTATTTAATATATTATATTATATATTTTTTATTTTTTAAATTCCGGTTCAACCCGATTTAACCACGGTCGAACCTCTTGACCCTTGAACTTTATCTTTACCCGGTTCAATGGTCCGGTTCTGACTACCTAGGTAAAAACATGAGTAATAGCATTGAAAATGTGGTCTCCCAAGATATTCCAGTAAAAGAGGTAAAATCGACATTGAAACCATCCGGGCCTGGTGACTTTCCTCATAGCATGGACCTAAGGGTTTAGAAAACTTCCCCTCCTTGATGACAGGCTTGATCAAGTCGTCCAAGTCATCAGACGCCAGCATAGGAAAGTCATCCGGTAAGGAAGTGAACATATGATTTAGTGAAACAAAGGAAGAAGAAGCCCAAAGATTACGATAAAATTTGAGAAATTCAATTTCAATATCTTCCCTAGAAGTAAGAGTGTTACTAGAGGAGTTGCTGAGAGAGTGGATCATTGATTTGACTTGATGGGCTTTAGTAATAAGGTGAAAGAATGTAAAATTGGTGTCCCTTTGACTAAGCCATTGCATCCTAGCCCTCTGAGCCCAAAAAATTGAGTTTTGCCTCAAAAGTGCTGAATGTCTGTTTCAAAGAGAGTGAAGCTAAAGTTGATGCCACAGATCGGGTGACAGGACTTCACGCTCTTTAATTGCTTTGATTTTTGATTCCATAATAGAAATCTCGTTATCAATCGGTCTTATACCTACAGTCCTCCAAGAAATAAGGTTATGCTTGACACGAGCTATGCAATGGTGAAAAAAATGTATGGGAGAAGAACTAATAACATAATCAAAAGCTTTGACAATATTAATATGACAACTATGATACTCAAACCAGAAGTTGTCAAACCGAAAAACATAATTCTTAGAAGACATACAAAAGTGGGCAGTAAGCAAGGGAGGAGTGTGATTCGAGCAAGCTCGCAGAAGATGTTGATTAACTATTGAAGTGAAGATAGACACCCATTCATGGTTTGCAAGGAATCTGTCAAGGCGGTTCCAACGGCAAGCCAGACTGGTTTGGTTATTACACCAAGTAAAGCATGGCCCTACAAAACCAACATCCACAAGATTATTGCTATTAATTAAATTGGTAAAGAAATTGGACTTATAGGTGTAAGATCTAGAACTTCCCCCTTTGAAGTCTTGATCGGAAAGGACTGCGTTAAAATCCCTAGCAAGGAGCCAGGGGAGACGGGTGGTAGTTATGTCAGTAAGGGTGTTACATAAAAGTTTTTGGGTAGTTAAGATCTGGGAGTTATATATAATAAAAAGGATCCAAGGGGCCTCTTTAGATGAAATAACCAAGTTGAGGGACATGAGAGTAGCGACAACAGGAGTTAGAAACCCAAGGCTTCGGGACCAGAGAGCGATGATACTCCCTGAAAAATCCTGGGCAGGGATAGCCGCCAACTCCCAAGCTTTGGCAAATCTGTTACAAAAACGAAGAGAATGATTAGAATCTATTTTAGTTTCTACAAGGCAAATAATAGTAGGCTTTAAACGACGTATAAAATCCCTAATGCGATCAATATTATGGGGGTTAGAAACCCCTCGACAATTCTATCAAAGAATCTTGGTATAAGGCATCATAAAACACTAGACGGAAAAGAACTAAGAAGAAGAGAGTTTAAGAAATGGAAGTGGGTCTCCCTTTTTTAGGGCATTATTTGTTTTTGGTAGGAGCACGCCTGGCGAGGGCCTCTAGTTTGATATCCTTCTGGTAGTGAGAGAGAAGCATGTTATCGTCCTGTTCAAGAAGGAAGCCGGAGTCTTCAGAGGCCATCATCGACCTTGAGTCTCCAAAGTCATCCATTTGGAGGTCGGGCTGGGGAGGGGCAAGGAAAGCAAGCTTCACCTTATTGACCAGAGAGGAATGGTTTTGATCTACATCATTCTGAGAAGCCAAGGAGAGCAACAGGCGGTGTGATGGTTGAGAATGGGGAGATGGGGAGCTGTTGGGTGTAGGATGGGGTGAGGGTACATGATAAGACGGGATGGTGAAAGTTCCCATGCCACTAGTGGCACAGGTGTAGGAACAAGGGTTAAATCAGTGTAATGAAAAGGCGGTTCCATAGTGATGGAGATGTCAGATCGCCTCTTCGGACCTAGAGAGAGAGAATAGATGCCCTCATCGGGATGAGAAGATTTTTCTTCATTAAAGAAAAAAAAAATTGTTTTATCGAGATGTGGGAAAGTGGGCTTGTTCGAGAAGTAGACCATTGCAGAGCTGCGGTGCGAGAGACAACAACATGTCAGAAAGATCAAAGGTAGTTCCAGACTGTGTTGCCACGTGTCTGGATCTTGGCCATCGTTTCCATTTTGTCGATCAAAGCTAGGGTTTTGAGCTCCACCGCGACCACAGCCACGGCTACGGCGACTACGAGGTTTCAACCATGACCTAAATTCCTACGAGCCATCCTCCTCCCCTAGAGGTGGATTTGGGACAGGATTTTTGGTCTGAGAACAATTTTTCGGCCTTTCATTAGCCACGCTTGGATTCTGGTGGTGATCATCTACCTCTATCTCCCGCTCCGTAGAGACAATAGATGGTTGAAGATCAGGGACCATTTTGCGGGTGCTAATGAAAAAGCAGTTTGACTCCCCATGACTAACGCGCCTGCATTGTAACAGAAAACAAGTAATTTTTCATAGAGTGCAATAATGAAAACAGAATTTTCACCATATTTGACCCACGTTCCCTTTTGCAGAGGAAGATCAAGGTCAATTTCTGCACATATACAAGCATATTTAGAGCGTGAAAGGTTGAGAGTATGTTCATCTATCTTTAGGACCCTCCCAAAGTGGGAAGCAATGATTTCTAGTAATTCACCATTCCAAAGTTCTATAGGGACATGGTGTAGCTGGATCCAAACGGCCGGCGTTGAAAGTTTTTCAAAGACAGGCTGGAAAGATTCGACCCATTCATAGAGTTGGAGAATTCTCCCATCTATGGTCTAGGGCCCATCCCAGAGGAGTTTTTCTTGTATTTCAAGTGATTTGCAACGTATAAAATAAAAACCATTTGGGAGGTTAGAAATGGAGAAATCTCTAAGACCTTTCCATGCGTCAGCCAACGCAAGTTTTGCTTTATCGAGTGGTAGGGATTTGCTAAACAATTTGGCGTATAGCACATTTTGCATTTTGTCTCTGGCGGTAAGCCATTGCTCTTGGTTTATGGTGATGCAGGATTTGATAGAGTTTTTTAAACGATCGAAGTGGGATTTTTGGAGGTGGAGAGGGTGAGCAAAGGTGGATGAAGGTGAGGAAGAACTCACAACCTTAGCCCAGGAGACCCCTGGAAGGTTGCAAAAGAAAGGCTTGGGTCGGGGGCTTTAGTGGAGGTTCAGTGGTGATTTTAGTGGAGGTTTTGGTGGAGGTTTCAGCGGAGAGCGCGAGGACATCATTAAGCAGTGAGAGGGTATCTTAGTCAGATTAAGGTTTGATCCCACCAAAGATGGAACCTTTCAATGTTCTCATGCCATGAATAAGTGCACCAGGATTGAATGGTACTATTAGTTCCTTTGGAGTGCCCCTGGCAATGACAACTTTAACTTGCTAAAATAGGTATAATCACCAAAATAGTCCCTGTACTTTTCTCTCTTTTCCCTTTTGGTCCCTCTATTCAAAAATGCTCCCGACTAGTTCCTTTACTTTTGAAAATGCGCTCACTTAGCTAGATATGTTCCTAACTAGTCTTTCTACTTTTAAATATGCGCCCACTTAGTCCATCTAGTTGGGTCATTTTTAAAAGTAGAGGAACTTGTTATGAGCATTTCTAACTAAGTGGGCACATTTTTAAAAGTAGAGGGACTAGTCGGGAGCATTTATAAGTAGAGGGACCAAAAGAGAAGAGAGAGAAAAATAGAGGGACTAATTAAGGTATTATATCGCTAAAATATTTTAATAGATAAATTATTGATAAAATTATCACATTATTTATTTATATATTTTTAATTAATCTATTTTTATTTTCATAAATTGGTGAATGTTCTTTTATTGTAAATTTGTAGAAGCTTATGTTGGACTTTGTTCATTATTTTGAATTTTGATGAAAAGTTGGGGCAAACCAAAAGTTGGGCCTCCATAATAAACACATTTTAGCATTTCATTTTATGTCCAAATAATTACATCTTGTAACATGAAGTATTAAACATAAAATACTAATCTAAATACGATATTTAATTACAAAATGCATATATTTATATATGAGATTTGAAATCTTTATATGGTAAATATAGTGTCAATCATCAAAAAGCACAAGTATTCTCTAGAGTACTCAATCACTTGCATGGCTTGATATAATGATCATCATATTATATATGTATATACGCATCGATTATCTATACAATCTTGTGTAACCATTTTTTTTTTATAAAATAAATAAACCATATGCATTGAAAAAAAAGAAAAAAAAAATAGGTAGCCATTTCTCAATTAACTTGTATAACATGATTCATTTAATCACCATCACTATAATTTATTTTTATTATTACAAACTAAACAAGAATTAATAGAGCTACAGTGTTCTTACCTCTCAGGTTATTACTTGTGTGGATAAGATTCAATCGGGTAAATTTTTTAACAAGTCACTAAACTTTGGCTCATATTCACTTTGATCACTGAACTTCAATTTGTATCAATTTGATCACTCAATTTTAATTTTATTTCATTAGGTAGTAAATCAAGGGATTTTGACCTCCAAATCAATAATGTGACTCTTTTTTGATGACGTGGATAGCTCTAATAGACTTAATAATATGTCATGGCGAGGACTGACTTAGATTTTTAGACAGCCATGTAATCAATTGGAGGTTGAAATCCTTGATTTATTACAAGTTGAAATCAAATTAAAGTTGAGTGACCAAATTGATACAAATTGAAGTTCGGTAATCAAAGTGAAAAAAAACCAAAGTTTAGTGCCCTATTAAAAAATTTACCCAGATTCAATCACAGCCTCCAACTTTTTCCTTTTTCACGTCATACTGGATAGAAAGGAAAGCAATGGTACATGTCAAAGTCAAGGAGACAACAGTTGTTGGGGTAGTTGATACGAAAGAACCAAGAAACCCAGTGTTATCCCCTTCCCCATCTATCAAAGTCTTTCCCTGAGTTTTCTCTTAATATGGCTGGACACAATGGTGATCGTATTATATATAAATATATATATATATATATAATCTATTCAACCTTGTTTAGCCACTTGCTAAATTGTATATCATTTAATCACCATCACTCTAATAAATAAGTATTATCGTTTACCACAGCATTGGGGAAGCATTTCATAAGAAAGAACCAAGAACTCAGAGCTCTCTACTTCTCTGCTCTTCTCTTCTGTTCACAACCCTTTCCATCAATCATGGCTTCTGCAACTTTGTCCGCCCTTGCTGGATCTCTTCTTTCACCCTTGAGTAAAGTCAGTTTGGAGAAATTGATCTGTCATTTATGGGATTATCTATCATCATCACCATCACCATCTTCCCCTGATGAAGCAAAGAAACAACAACAACTGAAAGATTCATTGAAGCCTTGGAAGGTGCCAAGTTGACTGTCAGGTCGATGCAGAGTAGAATCATGAAATTGTTTCAAAAACATAAGCAAAACGAGAGGGTGGTGGGTTTGCACAACAAGCTCAAAGATGTTGGTTATGACATACAAGACTTGGAATCAGAGATGAAGTACATGGAGCTGGAGAGAAAGGTGCAGGAGATCAACAAGGCTGAAGAAGAAGAAGAAGAAGAAGAAGAAGAAGAAGAAGAAGAATGTGACAGTACTAGTAGCCAATTCAGTGGAAAGCGCTCATTTCCATTTCGTCTACCAACTTCCTTCTTATCTAAGAAAAAATGCCGACTTCCAGCATCATCGCAATCCTCAAGTTTGTCAACAGGTCTGTGTTTTTCTTTTCCTTTCTTTTTAAGTTGATTTTTTGTGCATCATCTTTGTTAGTGAATTTGTTTTTGGATGATGGATATATATATAGAAAATAATTAAGGCGATTTTTAGTTTATTGAATCTTGAGAAGAAATTTAATTATGCTGCAGATGAAGACATTGTGAGACAGGTTACTAGTATTGTAAAACAAATAAAAAGCATTGAATCAAAGTTGAAGGAGGAAACCATGTTGGAAGAATTATTTGACCAGATCAAGTTGAATGGGGTTTATGATCCATGGGAACATCACTTCACACAAAACGAACGTGTCACCACGTCATTAACAAATGAAAGGAAGATATATGGTCGAAATGATGAAATACAATGGCTGATTGAGTTTCTCACAAGGCCAAATGTTTTTGGGAAGGAGCTCTATGAGCTATTTTATTGAAAAACAAACGAAATTACACAAGAGTTTAAAAGATACAGACCCAAGCGAAAAGAAAACAGAAAATACAACACAAACAAAAACAATAAAACAAACACTCATTAAAACAAAATAAAGATTACAAACTAATGCCGGACTTGAGGACTTGCTTCATGAGCCAGCGCGGTAGATCCTTACCCTGATGGAATAGAGTGAGAGCATGGGAGTTAACTCCATGAATCGCCAGATTATTGGCAACATTCATCCAGGCCTTCGGAATAATGCACACACGTGGGAGATCAAAGCTGGAAAGATAATCGTTGATGCTGAGAATTAACGGGTTCAATCGCCAAGCTTGAGGATCACAACCATGTTTAATGATGTTGAAAAGCTTAGAGCAGGCAATGAAGATCGTTTTAACTTGGAGATCAGACGTATGGAGGCTGCCGAGTGCAATCAAAAGGGCTAAGGATTCAGCTTCAAGGGTTGATTCTGCAAAATTATTACAGTACCCTGCACACACAAACTGAGAGTAACCATTAGTAAGATGAAAACCAACACCATGAGTATTAGCCTCGCTATGACTCGTAGAAGCCACAAAAAGATAAGGCCCATCATTGATGGAAAAATTACTAAGTATGAGTTGCTTGCTGGAATTAAAACTTGAAGATTGAGAGAACTCCCTGACATGATTAATTGCCCTGATAGGAATGGATTGAAAGTCAGGAGATTCTTGACGAAATATAAGGTTACATCGAGTCTTCCAAATGAGCCAAGAAGTCACCCCAATTATGGACTGAACATTCGAGTCATATTCAGGATGGTCCGGGGACAGCCAATTACCAGTTGAGAACCCTTCATGAAAGACAATTTGCTTACCAATAGCATTACTAACCTGTTGCCAGACAATCTGTGTTTTGGGACAAGAGTTGAATAGGTGCTCAGCATTTTCAAAGTCAAGATTACAGAATTTGTAAAAGGTTTGAGCACCCAGATTTAACCTGTAAAGATATTCATATGTTTTAATACCATTATGTAATAGTAACCAAATGAAGTGTTTAGGCCTGGGAGCAACAGACAAGCGCCAAAGGTTGCCCTAACCATTCCAAGTATCATGATTACCAACCGATTTGTTGAAATGGGTATAAACCATAGAGGTCAGCTTGTGATTTTTGGACTTGGGGAACCAGACCCATTTGTTATTAGCACCATTGCTCACATGGTTGAAATGCAGATAATCAAAGTTCAAGAATTCCCCAAAGATAGAGCTCATCAAAGGGATATTCCAACCATCATCCAGAATCAAATTAGACATATTCAAATGGTCAAAATCCACATGCATATTGAGATAGGTAGGCTTAAAAGCTAAAGGAATTTCAAAGTACCAAGAATCAAACATTATATTAGTAGCAGCAGGATAAAAATGATGAAGCCAAAGTTGAGGTTTAATGATATCAGCATTATGCCAAAGACCTCTAAAAAACCAAGAACAGTTCGCAGGGATAGTGTCAGTCCAGAAGTTCACATGCCCATACTTATGGTATAAAATGTCCACCCATATGGCATCATGATGATTAAGATAACTAATAACATTTTTAGCCATTAAAGAGATTTTAGATGCACGCAAATTCCGGATCGAGAGACCCCCCTCAGTGCGTTTAAGTGTAATATCTGCCCAAATAACTGAGTTCATGCCTTTTCGATTGCCACTCTTTGACCAGAAGAAAGATCTAGCAACCTTAGTGATTCCATCAAGGATTGTGTCAGGAACTGGGTACACAGACAAATAGTACACAGGGGTGGACAACAAGGCAGAGTTGATAAGGATTGCTTTACCAGCCATTGAAATTTTGGAGTATTTCCAAGAAGAAAGAATATTTTCAGTTTTAGCAATCATCTTGGAAAAGTTAGAAAGCAATAATCTCTTGGGAGAGATCAGCATCCCAAGATACAGAAAATGAAAACTGCCAATTTTATACCCAAGAATAGAACAGATGCTCTTTTTGAGTCTAGGGTTAAATCTAGAAGGAAAGAAAATATCCGACTTAGATTTATTGACACGTTGACCTGTGAGCTTACCATATATAGACAGACATAAATTGATGTTACGGGCAGCCTTCCTAAAAGCTAAAGTAATAAGAATTAAATCGTCCGCATACATAAGATTATTAAAATTTCTACTGAGGGAGGAATTGAATCCAAGAATCATGTTCTGTTGCATAGCAAAGTTAAGAATAGCAGTTAAATTTTGCGCAACAAGAATAAATAAATAAGAGGAAAGAGGGTCGCCCTGTCGAAGGCCTCTGGATGAATTAAACCAGTCAGTAGGTTGCTTGTTAATTAACAATGAAAAGGAGGCAGACCTTAAGCATGTTTTAACCCAAGTAATCCAAATGCTAGGAAAATTCATCCGATAAAGAGTGGCAAGAATTGCATTCCAACTCATTGTATCATATGCCTTTTCTATATCCAGTTTCACCAACATCCTAGGGAGGTATGCAATCTCTCGATCCATCGAATGCACAACTTCTTGAAGAGCAACAATATTATCGAAAGGATTCCTATTAGCAAGAAAGCCACATTGTTCTCTCTACCAATCAACCGAGGTAGAACAGATTTGAGCCGATTCGCTAAAATTTTGGAAATAATTTTGTAGCAAACATTGCAAAGCAAAATGGGACGATAATCAGAAACAGTTTTAGGATTAGTTTTTTTAGGAATGAGAGTGATGTAAGTACGGCCCCAAGAATTAGGGATGATAGAATTGTTAAAGAAAAAGGATATAGCATTAAAGAGAGAATCTCCAATATCATTCCGTAAAAAAACAATAAAAATTCGAAATTGAAGCCAGTCAGGTCCAGGACTCTTACCGGAAGGGAGGGATTTAAGAGCCTGAAATACCTCAAGTTTGGTAACCTCCTTTGTGAGAACCACTCCATCGGCAACCGAGATCGAGGGAAGATCTGAGGGAAGCACCTGAGAAATATCCATGACCGAGCTGACCGAGGGATCGGCCCAAAGGTTCTTATAAAAGTCACAGAACTCTTTCTCAATGCTTTTCTGATCAGTAACAACAACTCCAGCAACATTAGTAATAAGAGGAATAGAGTTAACATGATTGCGACAACGAATAGAATTATGAAAAAAATTAGTATTCATATCACCCTGAAGAACCCACAACTGTCTGGCACGTTGAGCCCACTTAGTGGAATTTTGCCGGTGCAAAGCAGTAAGACGATTATAAAGAGGAAAAAGAGCATTATCAACAGTAGCTGAGTAACCATTTAAACCTTGTAACGCCTCAGCTTCTAGAATATCCAATTCCAATTTATTGATACTGGCCTCTAAAGAATTCAGACCCCTGTTCTTCCAAGTAATAAGATTAGTCCGAGCACGAGATAGTAAATGAGTAAAAGCATGCAATGGATTAGAATGAGGTGTGAAAGACCATGCTTCCCAAACTACATCATGACATTCAAGGTATTCAAGCCAAAAATTATCAAATCTAAAAATTTTCTTTTTGAGGGGCACACGAGGGGTAAGAGTAAGAAGAAGAGGGGCATGGTCAGAAAAAAGCCTAGGGAGGTGTTTAATAATATAAGAGCCAAAAGAATCAATACTTAAGGGGTTAATCAAACAACGATCAAGCCGGGCCCATTTCCTTGTATTGCCCGATTGATTGTTGCACCAAGTATAATTAGAACCTGCAAAGTTAACCTCCATAAGATTATTAATAGCTATAAATTCAGAGAAAACTCGGGCCTTGCGACGATAATAGATAGGAGATCCTCCCCGATACTCAGAAGGAGAAGCAACTGCATTAAAGTCACCAATGAGAATCCAGGGGATAGTAATAGAAGCAAGACAGGAGAGCTCAAAGCAGACTGTTCCTGAATGCGCGTGGAGTTGTAAACAGTAGAGATAATCCAGGACTCGTTCCTGCAATTAGTGATTACTAAGTGTAAAACAAACCTGGATCGGACAATAGGAGTGACTTTGCCAATATGCCTCTGCCAAGCCACAATGATTCCGCCAGAGTAACCTTCTGCAACAATGGCGGCCCAGGCCCAACACTTGCCAATTTTTGAACAGAACTTATCGAGCCGACCGTTATCTGCTCTGGTTTCCACTAGACAGAAGATGAGAGGCTTGAATTTCCTCATCAAAAATTTAATACGAGAGAAGGTATCCCGGCTAGAGATGCCTCTGCAATTCCAACAGACAATATTAGTAATATTAGTGAATAACATGTAAACAAATTGGATAGAAAGAGATCACCAAAAAACAACAGGAACTAAGAACATGAAGAAAACTGAGAGAAGAACAAGGACAAAGTCCTCTTAATGGGAAGCACCCAAACCCTGAGCAGTCTCAACCCCCTGATCCATCCGACCTTTCTTATGGATGGATTCCGGATGCTGAGGTACCCTATGAACAAGGGTTTCCTTGCGAAGTCCTGACTGAAATTGATCCAATGTCATACAATCATCTGGTTCTTCCGGTCCTTCATAATCAGACATCTCACTATCTTCATCCTCACCCTCCGATTCCTCTCCATCAGAATTACTCATGGGAAGATCAGAGTTCAATGACAAAGAGGGTGGGTTTAGAGCATCAGAGACCTGTTCCACTACCATGGCATGTGAAGAGATAAGAGATCCAGCAATAGGATCAGCAGGTGTCTGTTCAGATGTCCGAAGCGTGGGCGGTATGCCAGCAGGATCCTGCAGGTGGGTCAGCTTGGCATTGGAACTCACAAATGGCTTGGAAATAGCACCCGGGTCAGACATATTGGGCGGCCCGTTGTCCCTCGGGACGTGGGAATCTCCACCCATTATGGTTCCCATGTCTTGAGAAGGCAAAAAGGTATCAACTCCATTAATACCTGCCGCCTGATCAGGGGTGGGGCCCGATGCACGCAAGAGACTTCCAAGGTGACCTCCCCTGCCTCGAGAGGAGAAGCTGCCACGTGTCGAGTGGTTGTACCCAGAGCGAGGAGACGCTTGGAGTGTACCGTTGGAAGGCGCAGGGGCATCCGCATGCGCTGCACGTGATACCGAAGAACCAACACTACCTCTGGCACCACCGCGGCCTCCCCCACGACCTCGCCGCCGGGAAACAATCATCCAAGGACCAAAGGGCATCTCTTCCGACTCATTGTTATAGTTCGTACCTTCAGGGGTCATCTGGTCGATCCTTGCCTCCGAGCCATCGTTCATAGGATCCAAATCCACCATCGCCTCCTTCCCTTTCGGTTCACTGTGAACCGGGTAAGGGGGTGGCGAGGAGCGGCTTTGTTCCACTGAACTCCGGCGGTTGCACTGATTCGACCCATGCCCCACCAGGCCACAGTGATAACAAAAGGTGGGCAACTTCTCATAGAGAACCACAACAAACACTCTATGAGCATCATCCCCAACCCAAAAACCTTACTTCAGAGGTTTATTCAGATCGATCTCTACACATATTCTGGCATACTTAGACCTGGACAAAGAGCAAGTAAAGTCATTAATCTTTAATAAAGTTCCCAGAGAGCTAGCAATGAATTCCAGAGTCTTCCCATCCCAGAACTCAACGGGAAGGTTGTGCAGCTGCACCCAAACTACAGCAGAAGATAGCTTGGCAAAGGCGGGTTCAAAAAAGGGTTTCCATGGAGCAAGTTGAAGGACAACACCATTCACTCCCCAGGGACCCTCAAACAGGAGCTTCTGAGAAACTTCATGAGATTCACATCGGAACAAAAGATATCCGTTAGGAAGATCGGAGATGGAAATTTCGCAAACTCCTACAATCTGGTGAGAAGAACAGTCTTGATTTGTTCGAAGATGGGGGGTTTTCCAAAGAACTTTCCAATCAGCGAGTGTTGGAATTGGAGACGAGCACGGGCCACAGAGTCACTGTCAAAACAAATGAACTCAGACGTAGAAGCTTTTAGCTTGCGCAGCACTGGACACTCAACAAGTGGGGAAGGATTGGAAGGACGGTTTTTAACTACAGCCGCAATCTCCGCCCATGAGGGCGGGGAGGGGGAGGGAGGTGGCCCCCCGCTTGCCATGGCAAGAGGGGAAAAAGAACAGGGATGGCTCAGGGAACAAGGATGGCGAAGCTCAGAACAACTCTAACTGTGAGATCTTTGTCACAAGGCCAAATGTTAACAATAGTAATGTTTCTGTTGTTCCAATAGTTGGGATGGGTGGCATTGGCAAAACAACTTTGGCTCAGTTTGTCTTCAACAATAGAGAAATAGAAAACTATTTCGACAAGAAAGCGTGGATATGTGTATCAAATCACTTTGATAGATGCAGAATCACCAAAGAAATGGTAGATTCATTTTGCATTGGTAATACTAGCAACTCAAGTGTTCAATGTAGCAACACCACCAGCTTGGATCTTCTTGAGAGACAACTCCAAAGGCATTTGACAGGGAAGAAATTCTTATTGGTGCTGGATGATATCTGGTCTAATGAATGGCAATGGCTCCTTGCCCCTCTCCAATCTTCACAAGCACAGACTATTAAAATCATTGTGACTTGTAGAGATCCTACGGTATTAAGAAGCATAGACCAAGGATATAAAATTAATTTGGAAGGTATAGAGCATCAAGAGTACATGTCACTTTTTTTGAATTGTGCTTTTGCCAAAAACAATCATGACAATTATTCACAGAAACTACATGACATAGGAAAGCGCATAGTGGAAAAGCTGATGGGATCACCATTAGCAGTGAAGACAGTGGGAAAGCTTCTAGGGCTTGATTTAACTGAGAAGCATTGGAATGATGTATTGGAAAATGATTTGTGGAAATTAAAAACTGATGCACATGATATTATGCCTGCACTTGCATTGAGTTATTATCATCTACCTTCGCATCTTCAGCCATGCTTTGCTTTTTGTTCATTGCTGTGTAATCATAAATATCGTCACTATCAAATGGACGAATTGATTTACATGTGGATAGCTAATGGGTATATACATGAAAACGGAAGTAATTCAAAGACCATGCATGATATAGGAGAAGAGTATTGCCATGAACTGCTGGCAATGGGTTTCTTTGATGAGGCTAATTCTACAAAGGTCAAAATGCATGACTTAATGCATGATTTAGCCCAACTAATTTCTCATGGGGAGATTTACATTTATGAGAGTGGGAAAGATGAAAAACTCTCAAAAAATGCCCGTCATGTATATGTAGATAGCTCGATTGATCCTAGGTTGGTATGTGAAACTAATAACTTACGCACACTTGTGTTGGACCGAGCTTGTGGCATGTCTCCCTACCTCAACCATGAAGCATTCAAAAGAGTCCGAGTGTTAGTAATATTTGATGCTACTATACAAGAATTGCCAGATGCTATTTATCATCTAAAACACTTGCAATATTTGGATTTGTCGCGAACGGGCATAAAATCAATATTGGAATCACTTTGTGGGCTTTATCAGTTGAGAGTGTTGAAATTGCCGCAGTCTCTACTGACTGTACCAAGTCAAATACATAGACTCATAAATCTTGAAATATTGTACACGGATAATGGAAAAAAAAATTACTTCATGTGCACGCAATTGAGGAATTTGAATAAACTAAGAGGATGGCTTTCAATTGTGGCCTTGGAGATTATCCACAATAAGAAAGAAGCAACAAATGCCAAATTGAATGAAAAAAGTCATATCAAAGAGTTGAGTTTACATTGGAAAATTGATAAGGTGGATTGTTGCAAGCATGTTGTCCAAGAAGAAGTTCTTGAAGGCCTTGAACCTCATCCCAACTTAGAAAAACTAGAAATAAAAGAGTACATGGGTTCCAAAACACCAAGCTGGCTTGTGAAATTACAGAAACTAAAAGGATTGTCCTTACGCAATTGCAGACACCTGTCATGTCTACCTGCAGTTGGGTTGTTACACTCTCTTACTCGATTAAAATTGGAGGGGTCAAATATTAAAACCTTTCATGCAGAGGTGATGTTCACACTGCATGCACTAGAGGAATTACAGCTTATACGTTGTAATGAGCTTTTATCACTTGACGGTTTTCAAGCCCTCCCCTCCCTGAGAATATTGAGACTTGATGAATGCCCCAAATTCAGATCCTGGTGCACCAAGGAGCCAACAAAGCTGGGTTATATAGCTATATCGTCTTGCCATAATCTGGAATCTCTGCCTGCTTAGTTGGATCGTCTTCCTTTATTGTGGGGATTGTATATTAGT
Organism: Dioscorea cayenensis subsp. rotundata; assembly: GCF_009730915.1. Classification (NCBI taxonomy): domain Eukaryota; kingdom Viridiplantae; phylum Streptophyta; class Magnoliopsida; order Dioscoreales; family Dioscoreaceae; genus Dioscorea; species Dioscorea cayenensis. The sequence goes on from NC_052473.1 coordinate 3,845,925, forward strand.
GAGTGCTCCAAGGTCAATTCACTACCAAATGGAGGCCTCCCATCCTCACTTTATATATTGAGCATCATATACTGTGGCCCAGGCTTAATGGAACGGTGCCAACAAGAGGGGTCTCCGGAATGGCTAATGATCCAGCATATCCCTGAACGATATTATTCATATTAATTTCCTAAAAAATTCAAGTGGTATGTATAGATCCATTCCTTTGCTTCTTACTCTGATTTGTCATTCAAATTATTTCTAATATTATCTTCAATTTCACTTGACTAATCATATGTTATATCCGGCAAAAAAAAATCAAGTGTTTTTTCTATCAACGTTTGCTCAATCTTTCCATGCTACAATCTCTTAAGATTAATTGACTGGTGATCGCAGGATATGAAGAAGCCCCTCATAAATTTTCTCTGTGACAGTGATACTAGAAGTAAGTTAAGTACAAATAGTGTCTCTGATTATATTGATGACATTATGTTTTGGTTTGGACATGACAGGTGTTTGCAATCCTTTTCTTCCGTCTTTTTCTTTTTTTCTTTTATCTGTAGTGGACTGTCACACCGCTGGTGTTGCGCGTGTCCTTTTTATCCCTGTTTCTGTTTTGTAGTTTTGTTCGGTTGATTGTGTTGTTTGTTCGTTTGTGTTGGTTGCTTGTTTTTGCTGTTCTTGTTCTTTTAATAAATTCGTGAATTATCCACTTTTGTCAAAAAAAAAAAAATTATGTTTTGGTTTAGATATTCTGTTGTGATTTATTGTCACAGCTTGATATTTGATTATATTGAATGTTTCGTGTTTGTAAACATAAAAAATAAAATTGTGGCTTATTGGCTTCTCCCCTCAAGGATTTCTTATTTTAAAAGAAAATATTGATCTGAAGTTGGGGCATGATTTATAATCCTTTTCCATTTTACCTCTCATTATGAGTTACCACATGAATAACTTCTGTCACTGTCTAAAAGCGCTTTAGTTATGAATGAAGCCATAGGATGAATAGTTTTTTTTACCCTTTTTCTTTTATAAGAATGATGAGTAAATCTAATACACAATTTCTTTGATTTAATACAGATTTCATTTTGAGAATAATCATCTCTAGAGCAAGGACAAGCAGAATCCAAGTTTTCTCCAACAAGAGCTTAATACTTAACTCTCTTTATTATACTGCTCAGACATGAATTAACAGCGTTAATTATCTAATCACTCTTGAGAGATTGGAGGCCAAAGTTATTGCATCACCACAGATCAGCTGGAGCATTCTCAGATGTCATAACACAAAGCTGAGAAGAAATGTGGATGAACTTTTTTTTTTTGTCTTAAAATTATTAGTAATGAGTCCCTCTTTCGTTGTGTTTATTCTGTTGATAATCTAAACAAAGGTGTTGATCATATTTCAATAAACCTTAATTTCACCAAACTAGAGGCAGTTGTTCAGAGCAGAACAATGAGGTGTTTGTTTTGTACTCCTTATTGCCTATATTTGTCAGGTTTGCTGTGAGTTCTCACTGTAATAAAAAGGTTTTGATTGTGACATTAACTTATGCTTTTCAGATGTTTTTTTAATTGTTGCATTGGAGGAAGACAAGGGGTTTATCTTTTTAAATAGCTTTGATGACGTTTTTGTTTGGTAGGATTGGTTGGTTGCTATTTTGATGAGGTTTTTTTTATTTTTTTATTTTTTTATTTTTAATTGCAACTCTAATTTGCTGACAGATTACATTCAAAAACCATAAAATATTGATAAAATTATCAAATTATTACTCTTGATGAATGTGTTTTTAATAATTTTTTTTAAAAGAATAGTTGTTTATGTTTTTTTTCCAAAATTCTTTAAGGTAGGTTTATCTACTTTTATTAAAAAAAATTATTAAATTTTCAAAGTTAAACACCATACCTTTATTAATTTTTTTTTTTTTTTTGGGAGAAAAGGTGGATAAACCACTTTCATTAAATAAAAGGAACAAAGTGCATACCACCCCTGCAACTAATAGGGGGAATCAAAAAGAGAACAAAACAAGAACGGGAATCCATCAGCGGTGGACACCAACAGCTACAAGAACGGCAGAGAACAGGATGACCCACTAAAGCTTGAAGAAGAGAGAAACAGAGGCCATCCACTAGAAGCACACAAACAGCTATCCCGTGGTGATGTCAGGACCCCCCACTGATGATGCAGAACCATTAGTTGCCTCCCTCTGCACACCAAGGAAATCCAGGCTGTGATGAATAGCAGAAATGGAATCCTTCATCTCCCCCTAGGGCCCTCAGCAACTGTAGATAACCAAGATAGGAGCATAAATATAATTTTCGACAGAAGGGCATGCACAGGCAAAGCAATATTGTTGAAGATGCAATCATTCCTAGCAAGACAAATATTCCAAACAATCGCTTTCAAGACTAAGATCCCTAACACTCTAAGGGCCGCCCGCAAGGATAGTCTCCAAGAATCCCAAAGCGCCTACAAGGACCTCGACGGGTCTGGAAGGTGGAGCAGCCCGACAAAGAAGGCCCACACCTGGCTAGAAACCGGACACAACACGAACAGGTGATCAACCGACTCGATACCCGAATGGCAGAGGACATAAGTTGTAGTAGGAAGTCTGTTACAACGACGAGAGACAAGATTATCAAGAATCAGGATTTTATTATTCCATGCAAGCCAGTTGAAGGCATTGATTTTCTTAGGGCACGGTTTACTCCAGACCACCTTAGCCAACGGGCATCTAGTTCCACTGTCCATGAGAAAACAATAGAAAGATTTCACCTAGAATTTGCTATTGCCAGCGAGCAACCACCATTTCTGATCCCCCATTTCCCCATTCATCCCCCTCAATCTCTCGATAGCCTGCATGAACTCCATATTAGATGAGAAAGGGGCCTGATCGAATAGGAAACTCATCTCCCCACAGTACCATTCGGGTACTGTGTACAACTAAATTCCTCCGACCACAGGAATCTTGGGACCCAGCCATTGATCCAGCGATCATTCCAGAACAGCGTTTCCACTCCTGAATTTACCCCCTTGATAATACAACCTCTCAACACTGGGAGGCAGCCTAGGACCCTTTTCTAGAAGAAGGAGATTATGCCCCCAAGGCTAGGGAACAAGCTTCACCGTACCATCACATAGTTGAATTGAATAACATTCGCATAGCCCTAGGAAGGGTCAGTCATGAATTTCCACCACCATTTCCCAAGTAGCATCTGGTTGAAGGTACACAGATCTAGAATAGAACAACCACCATATTCCTTAGGCTGACAAAGGAGTTTCCAACTAGCCAGTCTACGTCTCGGGTGGTCAATATCTGGCCCAGACCACAGAAAGTCTCTTCGGATCCTATTAATCTCTTTGATAACCCAATATGGAAGCCTAAACAAAGACATACAATAAGTTGGAATCGCAGAGATAACATAATTGATCAAAGTGAGCCAACCTCCAAAAGGATAAGTGTTTCACTTTCCACGAGGAAAGCCTTTTCCTAATCTTGGAGATAAGCCCCTCCCATTCTTGTTTCTTTGGCTTTCTCCCATAAATTGGTATTCCCAGATACATAATTGGAAGAAGACCCCTCTCACAGTTTAAGGTACCAGCCTCCTCCGGTTCAAGTAGCTTCCTCAAAGAAGAAGAGTAGAGACAAGTTTTGGCAAAATTAGTGGCTAGCCCTGAAATCCCTTCAAATACAAGAAGAATTAATTTGACAATCCTGAGATCTTCTAGACCCCCCGTGGTTATAACTAGAAGATTGTCAGTATAGTGTAGGTTACAACGGCTTCTGAATCACCTCAACAGCAGCCCGACTAAGATCTTAGAGTGCAGTGCATGTGAGAACATTGTATAGAGCACATCCGTTACTAACACAAACAGTAACGGGGAAAGCGGGTCCCCTTGCCTCAACCCACATAAGTGTCATACATACCCTTTAGGTGAACCATTTACTAGAAAGGAAGATTTAGAAGAGAACAAAATGCACTTGATTCACCTAATCCAGCGGTCACCGAATCCCCTGGCGCTCATCAAGTCGAAAGAAAGTCCCAGTCTACACGATCAAAAGCTTTAGAGAATTCAACTTTCAAGATGTGCCCAGGGAGCCATCATTTGTGAATACTGAAAATTAATTCCTCTGCTGTAGCAATGTTATCCAAGATACAGCGCCCTTTGAGGAAAGCCAATTGTTCAGTGTCTACCAAATCATTGATGACCTTACTCAGCCGAGAAGCCAAGAGCATGGAGATGATTTTTAAGGAGTTAATCAGACTAATCGGTCGGTAGTCTCCCGGACAATCGGGGGAATCCACTTTGGGAATGGGGTTAATATTCGCCCAGTTGATCTTCTCAAGGTTAGCTCTATGGAAGAAGAAGTCCTCAAATAATTGGAAGAGATCTGCATTAATACTTTCCCAAAATTGTTTAAAAAAGTGAATAGGGAAACCATTAGGGCTTGCGCTTTGTCTCTCCCCAGTTAAAAGATAGTTTCTTAATTTCCTCAATGGAGAATGGGACTTCAATAATGGATAAGTCAATAGGTGTCTTATGCTAAAAAGGCCACTGCAAATTGACCTTAATCTAGCAGAATGCTTTTCCCCAAACTGCTGCTTGAAGTGGGCAGAGAACATTCTCCCAATTTCACAAGAGTCCACAATAATGACCCCATCCTGATTCAGGAAAAGAATAAAATTATGATTCTTACACCTGTTGGCAATAACATGGAAGAATTTGGTGTTTTCATCCATCTCTTTAAGCTACTGAATATGGGATCTTTGCTTCCAATACACCTCCTCTTGCATATGGATCTCCTTCAATTTATCGTGTAGAATTTGATCCTTATGCTTCTCCAAAGAGAAAAACCTTCTAGTTTCTTTGATGACGTCCAGAGTTTCGATTTCCTGCAGCATCGCAAGATTTTTGAGTTTAATGGAACCAAAAGTAAACTTGGCCCAATGCCATAGGCGAGTCCTCACACTCGTGATCTTTTTGGAAAGAATAAAAGCACCAAACTCCTAGAAGGAAAAAGTAGTTCACCACTGGTGCACCAGGTCATGGAATCCCTCCTCCGTAGACCACACCAGTTCAAAGCGGAAGGGTCTAGGTCTGGACAGATGGTTATCCACTTCCAGTCAAATCAGAACATGGTCGAATCCAAGGCAAGAGAGACTCACTTGGATCACTCTAGGGAAACAAGCCAACCACTCATTATTGACCATGAAACGGTCAAGCTTGACCCAAATTGGATTGTCCTGTCCATTAGTCCAAGTAAATCTTCTTCCCACCGCAGTTGGTTCCTGGAGGCTCAGCTCATGAATAAAAGCATTAACGCGATGGATGTTTTCCCAGTTAATGTTATTCGTGGATTTGTCTTTCGCATTGAATATGGTGTTAAAATCACCGCTAACCACCCAAGGGACCTCACTCTCACAAGAATTGCCTTTTAGCTTATCCCAGAAAGCTTGCTTGCGAGATCACTCATTAGGCCCATAAACCACTGTACATCGCCACCTGAGGTTATTAGATTTGTTAATGAAGTCCACTGAGAGGCAAAACTCTCCTACTACAGCTAAGGTCCCTGACAGTAGCACATTGTTTCAACCTAAAATGATACCTCTCACCGTACCCTTAGCAGGCACGAAGGCGAATTGGTCTAGATGTGGTTCACCAATGTCCCTCCAAACACTTTGAGAGATCTCCTCCAGTTTTGACTCTTGTAGACAGCATACATCCACAAAGTGAAGCCGCAAAAAATCCTTAACAAGAAACCTCTTAGCTGATCTACCTAAACCCTAACATTCTAGTTAATAATATTCATAAATAACGCACTAGTTACCACGACCCTCAGAGGAGGACGCCACCACACATAAAGAGTTCAAAGCTTTAGATTTTTCATAGTTAGGTGAATTATTATTATTTTACTATTTTTATTAATTATTATTTTGTAAAAGAGCTAAAAGATGAATTTATTGAAAAGAAACAGAAAATAAATGTTGAAAGAATAGCAAAACAATACAAAGAAACCAAGACAAGAAAAAGAACTAATTGAAAGACAAACAAACAATAGGAATTACAAGTGATAGTCATTCAATTGGATAGTCTTCATAAGTCATTTGGGCAAATCTTTGCCTTGGTGAAACAAGGATAGAGTGTAAGGTGATGTTGTGGCTAACTAATCTGGCAACAATTTTGGACTAGCTAGGAGTAACATGAACTCTAGGGTGTTGTATTTTTTGAAATATTTAAAAAAAGAATATTGACTTGGGATAAGATTTTTGAATTATCAAATTATAATTTTCTATTTACTTATTTAATAATATCATTTTGACTCAATCCTTTGTTTTTATTGATAAGATTTTTCCTCTATCCCTCAACTAACTTTACCACATCTCCCATGTTTATCTAATTTTTAGGAGAACGTTAGATTTTTGACATTAAGTTTTGTTAGCCCTCTAATGTTAAATTTGAAGGAGTCCTTATCTGGATATATATAAATATTTTGTTGTTCTTGATCCCTCAAGTTAGAGAAAGGCTTGTTTTATTTGGGGAAATATTTCAATATCTCAAAATAGTTTCTTTAGGATAATGCTAGTGAGCACGACTCAAGCATCTCTTAATTCACTTTTCTAGCAATCTAAAGAAACTATGGCTTTGGCTAATCCTTCTTCTGATATTGCTCAACCACCTCAATCTCAATAAGATATTGTCCCAATCAACTTGCCATATGCTAAGACATTTCCTGATGTATCCAAGATCAAAGCTTTTGCAAATGAAAACTTCAAAATGTGGCAAGAACTTGTGTTCTCGCTGCTTGATGTCCATGGAGTTGCCTATGCTTTAACTGATCCACAACCTTCTCCAACCGATGATGCGAAGATACAAGAATCGTGGCAACATGCCAATAAGGTATGCCATCACAGTATCTTATAGGCTATTTCTAATGAACTATTTAACATCTATTACAGCTATAAGGAAGCTAAAACAATTTGGGAAGCATTAATAAAGAAGTTTAGTATTGAAGATGCAACCAAGCAAAAGTTTGTCGTAGGAAAATACTATCACTGGCAAAATGACTGATGATAAGGAGATGAAAGTTCAAATCATTGAATATCAAAATTTGTTTAAAAACTTGAAGCTATTTTATAAACTCTATGTTAATTAGCTTTTATGCTCCTAACAATTTGTGGGTGGAAGCTATTTTATCTACATGCCACTTGCAAAACAGGATTCCACATAAAAGCACTGGCAAAACACCTTATGAGTTATGGAAAGGTTATAAACCCAATTTGAAATAGTTGAAAGTGTGGGAGTGTCTTGCTAAAGTATTATTACCTGAACCTAAAAAAAAAGGAAAATAGGTTCTAAAACCTCTGACAATATGTTCATTGGATATACTAAGCATAGCGTTGCATATAGATTTCTTGTTTTAAAATGTGATGTACTTGATTGTAATACAATAGTTGAGGTAAAGAATGCTGAATTTTTTTAACATATTTTTCCACTGTATAATAAAATTTCTCTTGCATCTGCTGAGATAAATACATAAATTACCTCTAATAAGGAATTAAGGAGCAAAAGGCCAAGAAAAGAATTTTGTTATGGAAATGATTTTCAAACTTTTCTTGTTGACAATGATCCATTAACTTATTTAGATGCTATCTCTTCTTTTGATACCAAATTATGGGGGAAAACATTAGAAAATGAATTTGATTCTATTATGAAAAATAAAACTTGGGTTTTAGTAGATTTAACCTCTGGTGCAAAACTAATTGGTTGTAAATGGATTATCAAAAGAAAATATAATCCAGATGGCTCCATAGATAAATATAAAGCTTATTTAGTAACAAAAGGATTTCTCAAAATAAAAAATATTGATTATTTTGAAACATTTGCACATGTGACAAGAATTTCTTCTATTCGAGTTCTTTTTGCTTTATCTTCTATCCAAAATCTTTTTGTTCATCAAATGAATGTTAAAACAACATTTTTGAATGGTGATTTAGAAGAAGAAATTTATATAGTTCAACTAGAGGGATGTGTTATTTCTAGACAAGAAAATAAAGTTTATAAATTGGTTAAATCTCTTTATGACTAGGGTTGCAATCTAGCCGAGCCGAGCTGAGCCGAGCTTTGTTATGCTCAAGCTTGGCTCGAAACTATTTGAACCGAGCTCGAGCTCAAGCTTGAACTGAGCCTATTTCGAGCTTCCTTTGTGAAGCTCGAGCTCGGCTCGATAGCTACAATATATTAACTATAGTATATTCTGGTACAGTAATTGCTACAATAATACAGTCACATTATATGCTACAGTAATTTTAGTCAATTTAAAATAACTATTATACTAATTTTAAAAAATATTTAAGTTGCTACAATATCTATGGTATAGTATCGAGCTTCTCACGAGCCTTAACGAGCCGAGCTGTTTAAGGCTTAAGCTTGGCTCGATCTTGGTTCATTTGGTTAATAAACTAGCTTTTTTTCGAGCCGAGCCTTTAGCAGCTCGTAAACAGTTTGGTTCATTTGCAGCCCTATTTATGACCTAAAACAAGCTCCTAAACATTGGCATGAGAAATTTGATCAAATTTTGATAAATGATGGTTTTTCATATGTAGAAGTGGATAAATGTGTTTATACTAAAGTTGTAAATAATCAATATGTGATCATTAATTTGTATGTGGATGATATGCTCATATTTGGTACTAGTTTAGATATTGTAAAAAAGTACCAAATATTTTCTATCTTCTTACTTTGATATGAATGATCTGAGTGAAGCAAAAATAATATTGGGTATTAAAATCATACAGAGAGATGATGGTATTATGTTGTCACAAGAACATTATGTAGAGAGACTTCTTAAGAAGTTTGAAAATTTTGTTGGGGCACCAGTGAGTACTCCTTATGATGCCAATACTCAATTGAAGAAAAATCTTGGGACTCAGTTGCTTAGTCTAAATATGCTCAAATTATTGGGAGTTTGATACATCTAATGAATTTTACAAGACTTGATATTGCTTATGTTGTGTGCAGATTGAGTAGATATACTCAAAATCCCAATCATGAACATTGGTATGCATTGGTTAAACTAATGAAATACTTGAGAGGTACCATGAACTATGGTATTGTGTATAGTGGATATCTTGTTGTACTAGAAGGTTACAATGATACCAATTGGATCTCTGATTCAAATGAGACAAAATCCACTAGTTGTTATGTGTTCACACTTGGTGGTGGTGCAGTAGCATGGAAATCAGCTAGACAAACAATCATTGCTGAATCAACTATAGAAGCAGAATTTGTAAACCTAGTGTTAACAGAGTCTGAGGCTGATTGGCTAAGAAACTTCTTCGCTAACATTCCTTTAGCGAAGGATCTATTATCTCAAGTATCTATACACTGTGATTGTCAAGCCGCTATTGCTATTGCTAAAAAAAAATCTTATAATTGTAAAAGTAGACACTTAAAATTGAGACATGATGTCGTAAAGCAACTGCTCAAAGATGGAATGATTTTCATTCAATATGTGAAGTCAAAAGTGAATTTGGCCAATCCTTTAACTAAACCTACGGGAAGAAAATTAGTTCTTCAAACTTCTAGGGAAATGGGACTTAGGCCTACAAGTAGTCAATAAAGATGTAACCCAACCTATGTGATTGAAGACCCATGAAGTAGGTTCATATGGGTAACAACAAGTCAATATTGACTCTTGAGCACTTCAAGTTAAGTCCTTTTTATAGTGAGTGCTTTAAGTACTATAATTTGTGAACATGAGTTTAAATAACTCTTAACCACTCCCATAAGATTTTTTTTTGGCCAAATCTTTAGAACTCTCATAAATAACCTGGCACGTGTATGCCCTATTTGTGCAAAAACGTGTTGAACAACAAAATTGTGGGTTCATAATATGATTGATGAAGTCTCTGACATACAACAAGAAGTGTTGGTTCATAGAAATATTATATTTTCCCAAAAATTTAGTATGTCATATTTCATCAGTCTAGGTTTAGTTCATAGTCTAAGAGACACTAAACAAATTATGTTTCACCCATATAGTTCCAGTAAGTTTTTATTCTTGTCATTGGTTCTTTGAAATATGTAGGGGATTGTTTTATTTTTTGAAATATTTCAAAAGAGAATATTGACTTGGGATAAGATTTTTGAATTATCAAATGATAGTTTTATATTTACTTAGTTAATAATATCATTTGACTCGATCCTTTATTTTTTATTTTTTAAGATTTTTTTCTCTATCCCTCAACTAACTTTTACCACATCTCCAAAGTTTATTTAATTTTTAGGAGAATGTTAGATCTATAACGTTAAGTTTTGTTAGCCTTTAACATTAAATTTGAAGGAGTCCTTATCTGGATATATATAAATATTTTGATATTCTTGATCTCTGAAAATAGAGGAAGGCTTGTTTTATTCTAGGGAAACATTTCAGTATCTCGAAATAGTTTCTTCAGGGCAATGCTAGTGAGCACGACTCAAGCAAAATAACAACTTGAAAGACAAACAAACACTAGGAATTAAAAGTGATAGTTATTCAATTGGATAGTCTTCATAAGCCATATGGGCAAACCTTTACCTTGGTGAAAAAAGGGTAGAATGTAAAGTGATGCTGTGGCTAGCTAATCTGGCAACAATTTTGGACCAGATTTTAGGAAAAGATGAACTTTTGGGGTGACTAGCATCTAGAAGCAGATATTTGAGAAAGTTAATCACTGAGTCAGATCTCCAAGAATTCACAAGAACATCAGATTAGATTGTAGCATGGAGATTTGAAAGAGCTATAAAAATATGTTGCATGGCAATGCCTCACATAGTAGTACACTGTAGTTCAATTACCAAAGCTTTGTCTTCAGCATCTAGCTTTGAGCTAACCGAGATGGAGCAACACCCTGCCAATGAAATATTATAGTTAGCTCCAGCAATGAAAAAGCATGCACCTCCTAATGAAAGATCGTTGGAGTAGAACACTGCTAAGAACATAAAATGACCCTTAGTATGAGAGAAGTTGGAAAGAATGAGATTCTTTCCCTTTCGAGAATTAGAGGCAACTGAGTATTCCTAAATCAAAGCAAAGGCTTTTATGGGAATGCTATTAAAATCTAGGGCTTCATTCCTGAAGATTAGATTACATCTAATCTTCCAAATGCACCAAGCAGAAGTAGCAATGACAGATTTTACAAATTTGGAATTACAAATATATTTAGAAGCAATCCACATTCCAAAAGTTAAACCATAAAAAAAAAAATTATTTTGCCAACCATACTACTAATGGAAGTCTAAATAGCCTGTGATTTGGGGCAAAAATTCATGAGATGCTCCACAATTTCATATGTAAGCCCACAGAAGACACATAGGTCTTGAGGGCCCAAGTTCAGGGCATGCTGAAAATCAGAAGTTTTAATTTTGCTTCTAAAGAGTAATCAAAGAAAATGTTTGGTTCTCGGAGCCATTCTCAGGGTTTAAAGCTTTTTCCAATTAGTCCAAGGTTCACCATCAGAAACATTGGAGACGAAATTTCTGTAAACCTTAGAGGAAAGTTTTTGTTTTGTTGTTTTTTTTTATAGATTATATTTTATTGTCTTACCTTCGAAAAGGCTTGTTGGACTTTTGGCATGATTTTTTTTATTTGTATGAAAATTTGGCTCAAAATAATACTTGGGCCTCTATCATGTGCATATTTTCATATTTCAATTTATACAAAGTATAGGCGAATCTTTCACTGCCTACTATCAAAACTTTTGTGGCTCTACTCAAGACTTTCGCTTCAAAATTGATTGGCAATTTTTACTCGGACCTAAATTCCAGCAAGATCTCTCATCCCTTGACAACCCTTTCTCTCAAGAAGAAATTAGAAGGGCGGTTTTTGACCTAAACGCGGACAAAGCGCCTGGTCCGGATGGTTTCCCGATCTTCTTCTTCCAGAAATATTGGGAGATTGTCAAGGATGACATTTATAAGCTTTGTGATGACTTCTATTGGGGGAGAGCCAATTTAGAGAGAATTAATTGGGCCAATATCGCTCTTATCCCCAAAAACCAAAGCTCTGAGAATCCTTCGCAATTTCGTCCTATTAGTTTGATTAACTCCTCCCTCAAAATCATTTCTAAGATCTTAGCAAACAGACTGAGATCGAAGATCAACGCGTTGATCGACGAGACTCAGTCGGCATTTATTAAGGGGAGATGCATCACTGATAACATTGTAGCAGCCAACGAACTCATCTTTTATATGCAAAAGCATAGGTTACCAGGGCTGATTCTTAAGGTTGACTTTGCTAATGCCTTTGATACGGTGGATTGGGAATTCCTCTTGGAGCTCCTGCATGCTAGTGGTTTTAGTGACAAATGGATTAGTTCGATTAACTCCATTTTTACCTCCACCAAAGCGAAATTTCTCATCAATGGCAATCAAAGTGGTTACATCAGATATCGCAGAGGACTAAGACAAGGAGACCCTCTCTCTCCTCTCCTCTTTGCCCTTGTGGTTGATGTGCTTAGTACTATGTTCAACAATGCTCTGAATTCTGGTATTCTCTATGGGGTGGCCCTGGGTGGCACCGGAATCAGGATGTGTCACCTGCAATATGCTGACGATCTCCTCATTCTAACTAATGGGGGTGTTGAAGATCTGCGTATCATCAAACTCATACTCTACTTGTTTGAGTGTATTTCGGGACTCAAGGTTAATTCTGATAAAACCTGCCTTTATGCCGCTATGCGGAATCAGATTCCTCATATTGCTCAGGTTAGGACGATTCATTGTAACTCTGGTACCCTCCATTTTACCTATCTTGGCATACCTATATCGGGGGGAAGACCACGAAGATAGGATTGGGATATTCTACTGAACAAAATTTGCTTGAGGCTCGCTTCTTGGAAATCAAAATTACTTTCCTTAGGAGGGAGGCTCACCCTGGTTAATTCAGTGCTTACTGCCATCCCCACATACTGGATGTCGATCTTTAAACTTCCTTCCTGGGTAATTAAGGGTATCGACAGGATCCGCAGAGATTTCCTTTGGTCAGGACCAGATAATCAGCAGGGCAAGATCAGACTGGTTTCATGGACTAGACTGTGTCGTCCTAAGGAGCAAGGAGGATAGGGAATTTTGAACTTGCACAATTTTAATAATGCTCTTCTTGGCAAGTGGTGGTGGAAGATTGCTTCTGATACCCGTTGGTGTGGTAAGGCTATTCTAAGTGAAATTTACTACCGGAACTCTCCAATGTGGAACCTTTACCATAAGCATTGCAGAAGACGATCTTTCTTCTGGAATGGCATCATGTACTCCCTCCCCACTTTTAGGAAGAATTTAATCTCCATCAGTCGGAATGGGGCCTCCACGCTCTTTTGGTTGGACAATTGGGTGGAAGGGCGAGCTCCTGCGGAGCTCTGGCCTCATGTTTACCAGTCTGCCTTGCATCAGGATGTCACGATCCGGGACTTCCTAAGTAACACTTCAATGTCTCTTTTGAGTGATTCCCCAAAGTGGCGCAATCTTATCAATTTTGCCATGGCGCTCACCTCGGAGGAGAATGATGAAAAGCGTTGGTCCCTCACGGCAAATGGTTGTTTCTCAGTCAAATTATTCTACAATTTCTTGAATGACGGTGGTCTGAGGTGTGCCACGACACCTGTCATATTGAAAAGCATTTGCCCAAAAAAAATTAATCTTTTTAACTGGCTCGCCTGGGATAACAAGATTTTGACTCTGGACAACTTAGCTTTGCGTAGATGCAACCTCCTTCACTCAACTACTTGTGTGTTGTGTAATGCGGCTATTGAAACGACTGATCATCTCCTTCTTCATTGCTCCTTCGCCTCGCATATCTGGAATTACTTTGGGCAGCTTTTTGGGATTTTCCTTTCCCCTGGATCCCTAGTGGACCTTTGGAGAAGCTGGAGAAGCATTCTTTCCAAAAATTTATTCCCATTTTGGGATTTGCTTGTGAGAGCTATAAATTGGAATATCTGGCTAGAAAGAAATGCTCGTATCTTTAATTCCAATTGTCTTTCGACTGTTGCAATTATTTTCAAGATTAATTGCATGATAATTTCTTGGTACGATGCAGCCCCAGAAGCTAAAAAGGCGAAACTTGAGGATCCCGTGTCAAAGATCAAGAGAAGTCTGGAGTTCCTGAGTTCTGCAGACGTTGTGCAGGTTGAATCGACGTCGAGACCTACTTCCCCAGGCGAGACGTAGATCTTTGTGGTTGTTCCCTAGAGGAGCTTCTCCTCCTTTAGGAGTTTTCTCCCCTACTTCCGCTCTGGTTTTCCCTTTGTTTGTTGTTGTTATCTTCAACCACCTCTGGTGGTTTATTTTGTAGAGCCTCGGCTCGTTTTGTAGTTTCTTTCTATTAATGAATGTGGTTTATCCACCTTTTCAAAAATTATATCTTATCATATACTAAACATTTAATATTAATAAAAAAATGCAATACTTAGATTTTAGTTTTAAATACTTTTATGAAAGCATAACTCTGAAAGAAGGAAATGGGATATTCATAAGTCTCTTAACAATTCAATCCTTTAAAAATTAATTTTTTTCCTAAAATTAGACTTATGAATTTCTCTTACAATTCAATTCTATGTTTGTTTGATAAAATTATCATATTGCTTTTCTTTATGTTTGTCTTTTTCTAAATATCTTTGAACTAAAATATTTTATTTTTATTAAACTATAATTTTATAATTTAATGAATTATCCTTTATTGTATTATTTTTAGTAAGTCTTGTTAGACTCTGGTGAAGATTTTTTTTAATTTATGTAAAAATATTCACATATAATATAAGTTTAAAGAAGAAAGAGTGGGTAAATTTTTAGTATGTCACTAAACTTTGCCTTATTTTTACTTTAATCACCGAACTTTAATTTGTATTAATTTGGTCACTCAACTTTAATTTGATTTCATCGGGTAGTAAATCAAGGGATTTCTGCCCAAATGAATAATGTAGCTCTTTTTGGATGACATGGACACCTCTGATAGACTTAATAATGTGTCATGGAGAGGACTGACTCGAGTTTTCAACAACCATACAATCAATTAGGGGCTGAAATCCTTGATTTATTGCCTAATAAAATCAAATTAAAGTTGAATGACCAAATTGATGCAAATTAAAGTTCGATGATCAAAGTGAAAATGAGCCAGAGTTTAGTGACCTATCAAAAACTTTGAAATAAATTGTACTTCCTCTGTTCTTTTTTAGTTGTCACATTTTAAAGTTTTTCTTTATTCCTTTTTATTTGTCACATTAGAAACTTTGTGCAACATTAAATAATTTTTTCCAAATTTATCCTTTAGTTTAATGTACTTGTACAATTTTCAATAAATCAAAATCAACTAAGCATTAAATTATATTCTCCACTAGTGGGGTTTTAAATAGAGATAGTTTTGGAAAGTAATGGATTTTTTTTTTATAAAAGATAGGTAATCAACTAATTTTAACCAATTTTTTTAATCGGTGTGAATTTATTAAATGTGATAACTAAAAAAGAACGGAGGGAGTACTTTATTTACAAATAAATAAATAAAACAAATGATGTAAGCATGTAACTTTTCAAAGTTTCACATGACTAATGTTACTATTAACATTTTCAAATATCCGTAACTTCTTTACAATTCAATTTTTAAAAAATTAATGCATACTTGGGGACTTAGTCATGTAGCATGGGATAGCATCATCAAATCATGTTAAGGTCTTGCACATGCTTCAATACTTAAAACACTAATATAAAATAATTAAACAAATTAAAAACATTAAATCTTTTTATTAGAAATGTACTTAACAAGACAAGAGTTACATCTCCATGGAAATAACAAGAAACAAAGAAGAAAAATAGATATTGATTGATTATTAATAAATGATAAAAAAAACAAATTAATGTGTTATAATATTACTTCTTTGTAGGATAAGAAGCCATCTTATTAATACCACAAAGTCCTTCAGGTTTCCTAGTGTTCCTCTTCATCCTAATGTACCCTTCCTTTCCCCATTTAGGACCCTATGAGTTCTTCACTATGATGTAATCTTGGCCCTTGGATGTTCCATATCCAACGGCTGCCACTCCATGATCAAGCTCACTCCCACAATATCCATCGTACACTCCCTATAGTTCAAGTTCACATCAAAAAGTTAATGTATATATATACATATACATTCATTAGTTATAATGAAATATATAAATAATATATGTATCTTACTCCACTGTAAAACTGGGAATCTCTCCCTGAAGCTTCAATGGCAACACTAACAGGTTGACGAGCTAAAGCTTTGATGAGGCTCTGTTCATTGTTTTGTGGAACATCTTCATATCCATCAATGCTCACAACTTCAAGCTCACCCTAAAACCATATCAATGGTTAGATATATGAATATATGCAAATATATGTATGTATGTATGTATGAATATATGCATATGTATGTATGTATGAATAAATGCACATGTATGTATGTATGTATGTACATGTATTATAAATATATAGGCATTACCCTTTTCTCATCACAAGTGTCTTCTTCCATGATGTAAGGGTAGTCATCCTCAGTGTGAAGGCCACCTCTAGAGGCTATATATGAGAAGGCATAGTCCATCAGCCCTCCATTACAACCACTGTTAAACTCTGTTTCACAGTCTTTGAGCTCTTGTTATGCTGCTTGATTGAAGATGTGTCATAGTTGGAGTATGGTCTGTGGCTTTTGTGAATGTATCATCTTTAATGTATTAATATTAAAGTAAGGATATGTTGTATGTATGTTTGTAAAAGAATGGATTATGTTGTCCAATGAGTGAATGGCATGTGAATGTAAAGTGGAGTCAAGTCAGTAGTTAAAGAGTTTGTTTGGTTCTCTATGTTGTTATTGGTGAATGAGATTCACCATGTCAGTAGTGGAGTCATGTATGTATGCAAGGGGAATGATGAGGCTGAGCATTCGGTTGCTCTATTTTCTTTAGTTTTCTCTTCAGTTTTTTTCTTCTTCTTCTTTTCTTCTTCCGATTCTTTAGACCAACAGTGGTATCAGAGCCTTTTGACCACCAGATCTCCTCTTAAAGTTTATCTAGTGATTGTTCTAATATCTTTCTCTCATTTGCTCATCCACTCAAGAGAATGGCTTCAAGCAGTAGCCAACCAACAATTTTACAACCCTTAATTCTTGTCTTTGATGGAGAAGCTTATGAACACTGGAGTGTTATGATGAAAACACTTTTCAGGTCTCATGATTTGTGGGAAATAGTTGACAAAGGTTTTGATGAAGATAAAGATGAAGACAAGAAAGCAAAGCTCACAAAAGACAAGAAAATAACGCTCATGGAAGACAAGAAGAAAGATGCAAGTGCATTATATCTAATTCAGCAAGCTCTTCATCGGCCTTTGTTCTCATGTATTGCAGTGTCAAATACTACAAAGGAAGCATGGGGAATCCTTAAAACTCGATTCCAAGGAAGTCCCAGGATCATGGCTGTAAAAATTCAGGCTCTAAGGCAATCTTTTGAGAATTTACATAGAAAAGAAAATGAGGGAGTGCAAGCATACATAGCCAAAGTGAATGACATTGTAAACCAAATGAGGGGACTTGGAGATAAAATACCAGACCCTTGGTAGGTTGGAAGGTCTTGAGAAGCTTGGGACTAAGATATAATTTTCTGGTTGCTGCTATAGGAGAAGCTAAAGATCTTACACAGCTAACTGATAAGTGTCTAAATGTACATAGTTTAGTATATGTATTTGTTACCTCTAGCATGTATTTTCATTAGAATTGATGCCCTTTTTGTGCTTAATCGTGTATCATTTTGCTTTGCAGGGCACGGGAATGCCTAGTGGCACTGTATCTTCGCCACTGTATCACCTGGAGAGTTTCGAGTCAGGAATTGAATCATGGCATACGGCCTCAATGCTGCCCGGTATAGAGCCCGGGATGATTACTGTAGCCACTGAAGAGAACAAGTTTTGCTTTAAGGCATACTGGTTCAATGAGGTGCTCATTGAACCAGTATGGATACTATTTAGAGAGCATTTGTGGAGTTTGCCTACCCTAAACAGTGTCAATGAAGGGCTCTATGAGGACCTTATGGAGCCAGTATACCACCTAAATGAGGTCCTCATAGAGAGGGGTATACCACCCGGGATTGAAGCCATTGGGAGGGGTATACCACTCGGGATGAAGACCATTTTGAGGGGAGGATGAGTAGTATATAGGGTGATTTTGGGGAGGATTGTGGAGACTTCGGACGGACTTTTGGCGGCAGACTTTCGGAAGACATTTGTGGAGATTCTTGGCAGCCAACACTAGGAAGAAGAGGAGAACGAAGACATCATTCTTGGGAGTGTTTTGGCTTGAGGCTTGAAGAGATCAAGGGCTTGAACTTCAATGGGAGAGCTTCATCATCAAGGAGGAGGAGCATTCGGCCTTCCTTGGGTTAGAGGAATCACCATTCGGCCGGCATTCTCCATCCTCATCATCATTTGGACTAGGGAGTGTCATTTATGCATTTACTTCTTGTTTTTGTTGAGTTTGAGATGCTTGTTTGTATGATGGCACACTAGACCCCCAAGGGCACCTGATGTAGGTGAACCTTGGGGAGTTCATCATGTTTTGTGGATGCTAAACCTTCATTTGGAATGTATTTGAGTTAATTTATGTCTTATCTCATTGTTCTTCATGCCTAGAACTATAAAATGAAGAGATCCTTAGTTCTTTATTGAGTTGTATGTGTAGATGTGACCTACTTGCATATACTAGATCCCTAATGAGCTAGAAGGGATATTCTTGTATCGATATGCCGAGAGATTAGGTGTCGGTAGCCCCTCTGAACCATGAGGATAAACTTAGGTTTAGTGCATCCTTATCGCGTGATCTCCATACACTTAATGCAATCATAGGAATATGATTAAGGAGAGATCCTTGTCATCATTCGTATGGGATTAGGGTTTAACCGCCGAGAAATTGGCGTTGAATTATTGTTGAGGTCCGTCGGTTTAAATCACCCGTGTTTCATTATTATCATGCATCCATATATCATGATGGCCCTCTTGGGAATCCTCATCCCTAGGCCTATTCTTATCATCGTTGCTCTTGTGATTTTCTTGCTTGCCTTGGAATTGCTAAACTTGTGTTCTTATTTACATTCTTGCATGTATTAGATTAGTATACCATGCTTAAATTTTAAGGTTAGAAAGTGAGTGATGGAGGAGTAATAGGAGCTCCTTAACCCCGTGGAATACGATCCTTGTGTTTTTGCTCAAGGTATTACTTGGTGACCCCGTACACTTGCGGGTAAGTAATCAAGTTTTTGGCGCCGTTGCCGGGGATATTAAGGAATTCTAGGAAACTTCTAGCTTATTGCTCCAGCCATTTTTCTTTTCTTGCATTTTTTCTTTTCATTTTTCTTATTTCTTTTTGAGCTTAACTTTCTTTATCTTTCTTGACTTTGCAAGGTACTGTGCATGACACGGGCGAAACCATCAAATCTAGTGGCACAAGATAGTGAAATTGAAAGAGGTTCATTATCGCAGATTTGGGATTTACCCAAGGGCATTAACGGGCTATGGCTGACATCTGGAATGATTGGGTACCACCTATACATCATTTATTCCACATAAAGGACAGTACAATATGCAGATTCAAACCATGGGAAGGCTCCATTACAGCAGCTGAAGACAATATTTGGAAAGCCATGCTTACAGACTTCATGAATTATGGAAGAGTTCCAACGAAAGAGGAAGTCAGTATGTCCATTATAAATATCCAATGCTTTAATTGGAGAGGAAGAAGCTTTAACCGAGGTAGAGGAAGGAGTTCAGGTCCAAGACAAGGTCCTGGAGAGACAAAATCATCAAAGAGTCATATCCAATTCTTTAATTACAAAAAATATGGCCATTATAAATCAAAGTGTTGGTTTAAAGATATATCTGCATGTGTGGCAGAAGAACAAAGGACAACCAATCTCTTTATGGCTCAGCATGAAATTAAAGATGAAGAGAATGATGTCTGGTTGATAGACAGTGGCTGCTCCAATCATATGACTGGTCAAAGAAGTCTGTTTAAAGAGCTAGATAAAAAACAGAAACAATCTATAATGTTGGGAGACAATAAAGAGATCAAAGTTGAAGGAAAAGGAGTTATGGCCCTTAAGACTTTGCAAGGAGAGGTAAAATTATTGCATGATGTGCAGTTTGTACCTAATCTTGCTCATAATCTTTTAAGTGTAGGCCAACTGTTAAGCAGTGGTTATTCAGTCAATTTTGATGATACTACATGCTTGATCTTTGATAAGAAGACAGGGAAGATAGTTGTCTCAGTCTCTAAGATAATGAATAATATGTTTCCATTAAACATATCAGATGTGAAGAACTATAGTCTTACTGTCAAAAGTGAGAAGAATACAATGTTATGGCATAAGAGGTTTGGTCATCTCAATGTTAAAAGTTTGAGTTTGCTGAGAAACAAGAACATGGTGCATGGGCTGTCAAAAATACATCAAATGGAAGTCTGCAAGGGTTGCGCACTTGGGAAGCAAGCTATGAAGCCATTCCCAACTGAAGGTACTTGGAGAGCTACTAAACATCTTGAGTTGGTACACACTGATTTAGTAGGCCCTATGCAAACTGAATCCTTTGGAGGCAATACGTATTTCATACTTTTTACTAATGATTTCAGTCGCATGAGTTGGGTGTTTTTTATCCAACTTAAATCACAAGCTTTTGAATGTTTCAAAAAATTCAAGACACAGGCAAAGACTCAGTCTGGATGCATTTTGAAGGCTTTTCGATCTGATGGAGGGGGAGAATACATGTCAAGAGAATTTACTGAATTTTGTGAAGCAAATGGAATTAGAAGGCAATTGAGTGCACCATATACACCTCAACAGAATGGGGTGGCAGAAAGGAAGAATCGGTTTGTTATTGAAACAGCAAGAAGCATGTTGACAAGTAAAGGATTGCCTAATATCTTCTGGGCTGAAGCTGTATCAACAGCTGTGTATCTCCTTAATTTTTCTCCTAGCAAAGCATTGAAGAACATGACACCATTTCAGGTATGGAGAGGCTTTAAACCTTCAGTAAAACACCTAAGGGTGTTTGGATCAGTTGCATACACTCTTACTCATGATCAAGGATTAGATAAGTTTGATGCTAAATTTGAAAGATATATATTAGTTGGATACAACAGTGAATCCAAAGCATATAAACTTTATAATCCATTCATAAAGAAAATAATTATCAGCAGAAATGTCATTACTGATGAAAGAGCTAGCTGGGACTGGACAGAGAACAAGGCAGTTTACACTCCAGTTTTATTGAGTGATGTGCAAGAGATGATAAGTGAAGGTAATTCAGTAAACTCAATTCCAGAATCATCAAATTCTCCTCCAAATACACCAGTGAGAGTTGTTACTGTGGAAGAACTAGAAAGGGGCAATCTTGACTCTACACTAATACAAGAAGAGCATTTATCAAGTGAAACACCTGTGAAGAAGGTGAGATCCTTAAAAAGTATTTATGAAACATGCTCTTTTGCTTTACATGTTGCAGAATCTTCAAGCTATGATGAAGCTGTGAAAAATGAAGTATGACAAGAAGCAATGAATGAAGAACTCAATGCTATAGAGATAAACAACACATGGGAATTAGTCACATTGCCGGAAGGAAAGAAAACCAGTGGGGCTAAAGTGGATATACAAAACAAAATTTAATCCAGATGGGAGTATCATGAAGCACAAGGCTCGTCTTGTAGCCAAGGGTTATTCTCAACTACCGGGAGTCGACTATGATGAAACTTTCTCACCTGTTGCTCGTTTGGAAATATTCAGATTGTTTATTGCTTTGGAAGCTCATTACAAGTTGGATTTTCTTCAATTGGAAGTGAAATCAGCATTCTTGAATGGAACACTGAAGGAGGAAGTCTTTGTTGAGCAACCTGAGGGATTTATATCTCAAGGAAATGAAGAAAAAGTATACAGATGTCACAACCTTGTATGGCTTGAAACAAGCTCCACGAGCCTGGTATGATCACATTGATTCCTATTTTACAGAACATGGCTCTAAAAAGAATGAGAGTCAGCATACGGTGTATATTAAAAGGAAGGGTGAACTTGACATATTGTTAGTGTGTTTATGTGTTGATGACATATTGTACATGGGATCCTCTCAAGAACTCATTACTGAATTTAGAGAAGGGATGAAGAATACTTTTGATATGATAGACCTTGGGAGGTTGCAATATTTCTTGGGTCTAAAGGTTAAACAAGTAAAGAATGGCTTGTTTATATCTCAGCAGAAATATGCAGAGAGTTTGATTAGAAAATTTAGCATGCAAGGTTGCAAGACAGTTTCAACACCAACTAATACAAATGAGAAGATGTACTCAGATGATGGTTTAGGAGAGGTAGATGCTAAAAGGTATAGGAGTATGGTTGAAGGACTCTTTTATTTATACCACACACATCCTGATATTCAATATGCAGTTGGACTAATCTCTAGATTCATGTCCAAGCCTTGAAAACATCATCTTGGTGTAGCTAAAAGGATATTGAGATATCTTGCAGGAATAGTGAATTATGGCATCATGTACAAATCCTCAAAGAATCCTAAGTTAATAGGATTCACTGACAGTGATTGGGCCAGATCAATGGATGATCGGAGAAGCACAATAGGTAATGTTTTAATGCTGGGAGACAATGCCATTTCTTGGTGCTCTAAGAAACAAAATGTGACAGCTTTATCCTCAACTGAAGCTGAATATATTGCTGCAACTTCAGCTGCTTGTCAAGCTATATGTCTAAGAAGATTATTAAAGGATTTTGGAATGAATCAAGAAGAAGCTACTATCATTATGTGTGACAATAAATCCACTATTTCAATTGCAAAGAATCCTGTCAATCATGGTTGTACAAAGCACATTGACACAAGACTTCACTTCATAAGAGAGCTGGTTGAGAATGGCTCAATTGAATTACAATATTGCAGTTCTGCTGACAAATAGCTGATATATTTATCAAAGCATTGTCAACAAATTTATTTACTTATCTAAGAACAAAGCTAGGTGTTTGCAATCTTCAATCAGGGGAGCGTGTTGAAGATGATTGAAGTGTTATGCTGCTTGATGAAACCAGGAGGTAAGAAGACGTGTCATAGTTGGAGTATGGTTTGTGGCTTTTGTGGATGTATCATCTTTAATGTATTAGTATTGAAGTAAGGATATGTTGTTTGTATATTTGTAAAAGAATGGATTATGTTGTGTCCAATGAGTGAATGGCATGTGAATGTTAAGTGGAGTCAAGTCAGCAGTTAAGGAGTTTGTTTGGTTCTCTATGTTGTTATTGGTGAATGAGATTCACCATGTCAGTAGTGGAGTCATGTATGTATGCAAGGGGAATGATAAGGCTGAGCATTCGATTGCTCTGTTTTTTCTTTAGTTTTCTCTTCAGTTTTTTTCTTCTTCTTCTATTCTTCTTCCGATTCTTTAGACCAACAGTTCTGATAGTGATGTTAAATTCCCAGTAACAATTTGGTTTATTCCCTCCACTGTAGCTATTGTTGAGAATGCCCAACAACTACCTGAATGATTATGCATGCATGCAATGTTTTAGCTTTACGTGACAAAGGTAAAAAATTTATCTTTAGAGATGGTTAGTTTTAGGTTCTTACCATATGCTCCTTAATTCTTTACTACAGTTATCTTCAATCCATAGATTTTGGCAAGTTGACAGCATTTTCATACTTGAAGCTTGGAGTATTTACATCCCTAGTTCTTGTTGGAAGTTGAGGTCTATTTAGTCCAAGATACTTACCTTTGAATTCCTCATTAGTCATGTCTGCAAATTCATTCAAGCCAAGAAAGTAGCTGCTGATTTGTTTGTTTGTCTCATTGATGTGCTTGAGATTGTCTAGGAAAACCTCAAACTGATGCCATTTTTCTTCAAAGCTTTCATAGGACTTGTCGTGCTTGCCCAGCTCTGGACTTCATTTTAAATATGTTGGAGCAACACAATGTTAAAAGAAGAAAGGACCATAAGTACCGGGTATAAAGAACATGCAACCCTACTACCAATATCTGTCATGATTCAATTTTCAGTATGCAAAACAATTATACACTTGACATTCAACTAAGATACATATATTGTGAAATAATTAAAGCATCTTTTTAAAATTAAAATAAGACTCTTTAATCGTAAGATTATCACTATGCAAATTGACTAGGGTGTGAGTACGAAAAGCTGCATTCCTTTTTCAACAAAGTCGACATCACTCATCATGTGTCATGTCCTCACGCACATCAACAAAATGGATCTACTGAATGGAAGCATCGCCATATTGTGGAGGTTGGTCTTGCTCTTCTTGCTCAAGCCTCGATGCCTCTAAAATTTTGGGATGAGGCGTTCCTTGCTGCTACATATTTGATTAATCATATACCTAACAAAGTTATCTGGTATGCTGCTTCCCTAAAGCATTTCTTTCAGGAAAAACCCGACTACTTTTTCTTGCGAGTTTTTGGGTGTGCATGTTGGCCTAATCTTCATCCTTATAATACACGCAAACTTCAGTTCCATTCCAAACAGTGTGCTTTCCTTAGTTATAGCAACTTACATAAAGGATTCAAATGCCTTGACATCTCTTCTGGTTGTGTTTATATTTCTAGAGATGTTATCTTTGATGAGAATTTTTTTCTTTTCTCACAACTACATTCAAAAGCTGGTACTAGTTTAAGTTATGAGATTCTTCTTCTCTCACCTACACTCTTAAATTCCAATACTTTTGATAATGGGGATGAACATGTAGGTAGTCAATTGATTAATGAAACTAACATGGGAACTAATATTTTTTATGAGAATATGGCAGCAAATGAGGAACATGAAGCATCAAATAATGAAGTAATAGCTGAAGATTTGGAACATGAAGCATCAAATAATGAAGTAATAGCTAAAGATTTAGAACATGAAGCATCAAATAATGAAGTAATAGCTGAAGCATCAACTATCGTGTCAGAGGATGAACCTAGCGTTGATGGCCCCTGGCAATTGGCGACCAGCCCATCCCCACACGACACGACCTACGCTAGCAGATCTCCAAGCCGGCCAAGAACACGTTTACAAAGTGGGATACACAAGAAAAAGATATATATAAATGGCATAATTCGGTATGGCAAATATGGTTTCTTGACTTCAACTGGTAAACCTCAAAATCTAGAAGAAGCTTTAGCATATGTAAATTGGAAAGCTGCTATGGATATAGAATATGTCTTTAATGAAAAATAATACTTGGCACTTAGTTCCACCACAGAAAGGAAGTAATATTATAGATTGTACATGGGTGTATAAAATAAAAAGAAAGTCAGATGGAAGTCTAGATAGATATAAAGCTCGCCTAATTGCTAAAGGTTTTAAGCAGAGGTATGGTATAGAATATGAAGATACTTTCAGTCTAGTAGCTAAGTCAGCTACTATCAAAGTTGTTTTGTCCATTGTAATATCCAGGGGATGGAGCCTTCGCCAGCTAGATGTGCAGAACACGTTTCTTCATGGTGTTTAGGAGGATGAGGTCTATATGAGACAACCACCAGGCTATGAAGAAAGGTCCAACCCAAATTATGTCTGTAAGTTGGATAAAGCTCTTTATGAGTTAAAACAGGCGCCGAGAGTGTGTTATTCACGGTTAAGTGCAAAATTGTGTGCTCTTGGTTTTAAAGCATCAAAGGCAGATACTTATCTTTTCTTCTATAATAGAGGAAATGTTGTTATCTTTGTTCTTATATATGTAGATGATATAATTGTTGCAATCTCAACACAAGAAGCAACCTTAGCATTACTTCAAGATCTCAAGCAAGATTTTGCACTCAAGGATTTGGGCGACCTGCACTATTTCCTTGGTATAGAGGTGAATAAGGTACGTGATGGTATTGTGCTTGTACTACCCTGAACCTGTGGATACCTGTTGGAAAATATATTCAGGGTATTACTACAGTTACAGTAAGATTTTTCTACAAAGCAATCTTGTTGAGAAACCCTAACTAGAAAGAACAAGGACCTAAGTGTGAAAATTTATAAAAAATTTTGGGTCAAAGACTAATAGAAAAGGGATTGATATGAAATGTTTCTGGAAACCAAGAATTGAAAGGTAAGATGGAAGGGACCTTTTTAATATACTATGTTATAATCCAGGAACCGTTGGACAATTTGTGAGGATCTTTAAGCAATACTATTTCATAATTTAGGGACCATTGGTAAATTTTTCATAGACTGCTTTGTAAGAAATTATATTTCTAGGGACTAAAAGTGAATTTTGGCTGAAAACACAAGTTAGAGAAAAATCAAGAGTTTCAGGGTTTCTTCATCTTCTTTCTCCGTCATCCTACTACAGTAACCCGAGAGAAAAAAAAAAGGAAAAATGGGATGTATGAGGGTGGAGGACTTGGAGTTTATTGGAGGGAGCTCGCCGGAGTATTTGGCTTGAGAGAGAGAATTCCAGGTCTAGAGGGAAACCCAAGGGAAACTAGTTGAGTTGGTAGTGACTATTATTTTAAATAATTGATTAACTATTATTATTTTGAAATAATTATTTAATGGCTAGTATTTCAGAAATAATGGTTTAATTATTTCGTTTTATTATGTTAAATTGTGTATACTGTTGGAATATACTTATATTTATTTGCCATCGATGTGCCATGACAATCTTATTGATACATCAGTTTTGTATAACTATACGTATTTGCAAATAGTAAAAATACATTTATATATGATTTAATTATTCGGTTCATGTATTTATTTTTTATGGTTACATATGCTTTGATTTGGAATGATTTGTGAAATCATGTGCGTGTATTAAAATGTTTTACTGGCAATATTTGTGGAATTGGTTTCCATTACTAGTATAGGAATAGTATCATGGATTTGGACTTTTCTGGTATTATGCATGTATTGTACTGTGAATGCTTGTCTTGGATAAGGACCCTTTGATATGATTCAGATTGTTTGTATTATTGCTGCATCTACATAATAGTTTGGATGGTGACAGCGGGCTAAGGCCCGACTACTGCAGTAGTGGGTCCCCACGAGCCAGCCTTTAGAGGTGGTGTGGTGGACCTGAGTGTTGATTTTTCCAAGTCAGGTGGGAGTGTAGAGCCCTGATTAGATTATACATCAGGATCCCGAAGTCACCACATGGGACCGATGGGCCAACGTTAAGGATGATAAAACCTTAGCGGCTCCCAACCTAATCGCAACGGCGGATAAGTTAGGAAGGGTGTTTAGGCCGCGGATTTGAGGATGGTATTATATTATCTATTAATTTGACATTGATCTATGATGAATTTATGTTTCAAATGTTCTTTAAAGATGTATTTTGCTAGAATTCTGGTATTTGGTAAACTTGGAAAATTATTTGAGAAATTGATATTTATATACTTTATATACACTATATTTAGTTATTTGAAATTATCGAGCCACTACCGATCAACTAAATGTGTTGTAGCTGTAGGAGCAAGACCCTAGATTACCTGATCAAGTATAGAGCTAGTCAGGGTTGAGTCCAGGACTACAGTGGGTCCCCCCTTTCTTTCTATTTATTGTTGTTGTGATCTTGTAGCGGTTGTACCCGCAAATTAGAATAATTATATTTGTTGTATTTATGTGTTTGAACCTGTAGTTAGTGTAAAGTTGTAAATCGAAATTTGTAAGTTTGATTTTGTTTTAAAACAGGGTGTCAGTTTACAGTTAAAAGAGAATTTTAACTGATGGGTGCCACATTTACCTAGGTAGAAGGGGTGGGTGTGACAGTGCTGACACAAACAAAATATGCCTCAGATATATTAAAAAGAGTCAGGATGACACACTGTAAACCAGTCAGTACTCCGCTGTCTACTTCTAAAAATTTGTCAATTCATGAAGGGTCACCTTTGGGGTCTCATGATGCAACACAATATAGGAGTATAGTTGGAGCTTTATAGTATTTAACCTTTAGTAGACCTGATATTGCTTTTTCAGTTTACAAAGTATGTCAATTTTGCATGTGCCTATGACAATGCATTGGATAGCTGTGAAAAGAATATTAAGATATGTGAAACTGATAGCAAGTATTGGGTTAAAAATGAGTAAATCCACATCAACTCTTATGAATGCTTTTTCAGATGCAGATTGGGCAAGTTGTTTAGATGATCGAAGGTCAACTAGATGCTTTGTTGTTTATTTGGGATCCAATCTAGTATCATGTAGTGTACGTAAATAAGCCACAGTATCAAGGTCAAGTACTAAAGTAGAATATAAAGTTGTCGCTAATGCTACAGCAGAAGTCATGTGGATACAAACTTTGATAAAGGAACTGGGTGTTCAAACTCCACAAGTTGCAAAACTGTGGTGTGACAACATTGGTGCTACTTATCTCTTAGCAAACCCTATGTTTCATGCAAGAACGAAGCATATAGAAGTTGATTATCATTTTGTGAGAGAAAGAGTAGCAAGAAAGCAACTGGAAATTAAATTTGTTCCCTCCGGAGATCAAGTTGCGGACGGCTTTACTAAACCACTCTCGGCGCGTCAGTTGGAAAATTTCAAGCACAACCTCAACTTAGATAAGTTATGATTGAGGGAGGCTGTTAAAGATAGAAATATTGATTCTATAGATATTCCTTGATTCTCAAGGAATATAACTGTTAAAGATAGAAATAGTAATTTCCTTGTATTGTTTTGATATTACTTGATTCCCAAGACTTACTTGTATTATTTTGATATTACTTGATTCCTAAGACTTGCTTGTATTGTTTTGATATTACTTGATTCCCAAGACTTACTTATATTGTTTTGATATTACTTGATTCCCAAGACTTGCTTGTATTGTTTTGATATTACTTAATTCTCAAGACTTGTAACTTCTGTCTTGTAAGCCACGTCGTGGGGCTGTTCCCAGCCTATATTAACACTTAACCTTGGCCTCTACGGAGGTGTGAAGTTTCCACCAATCTCTGAATTTATTTCACTGAGTGAACCTTAGGGGTTATTGGGATGCACGGGAATTAATAGTAAACTCCACCGTGCCCTACTGTTGTTCCTCTATTACGTATCTTGCAAGCTCTGGCCAGAAAGTCGGGCTGGGGGACTTGTCATCGATGATAAGCACAATGAAATTGTGCATGTCCAAGCTGAAGTCGATCCCATGAGGGAGTTTAACTCGGTTGCGTAGTCTAATTATGACAGATAAGAACATCCACTAGCACTTCCACTAGCACAGTCCAGCTCCAAGCATGCAACAGAAGATTCTAGATTTGCACCCATGTTCCATTGCAGGAAGAAGCTGTTCCTGCCGATCCTAGGTCCTCTGACCAAGGTGCCATCGATACTTTGCAAGGACCCTGTTTTGAAACTAGCTCTAATTCGCCAATTTTGCTTACTTTCTTTACTTCCTCCTCGCTGGAGAGTGATACAATGTAAGAGTTGTAGTTCAGAAGGAAAATAGGCCCGATGAATGATAGGTTGCAAATACTCGGGAGCAAGGTATGCAATGTTTCTCCCCCAATTTAGTCCAATGTGACACTGATGACCACTAAGTTTTCAAGTTCCTTCCCCAACATAATAGTCTCTGGTGATGGCGAGATGGAGACCATTGATCTCTGAACAATGAATGCAACCTCAAGAGACTGTTCGGAGAAGAGGAGGGTCTCCTTGGCTGATCAGGCTGCTTATGTGTCTGACAAGTAGTTTTGTTAATCTGCCAATTAGGAGGAGCTTGCAAACTCTTGAGGGGGCATTGGGATGCGATGTGTTCGCATCTCCTGTGCATGCATAAGTACTAGCACTCTAAAGCCTGGTGTCCAACTTGGAAACAATGTCCACATACTACTTGTTGTCCAGGTATCCTTGGCCTCTTTGTTCCGGTGACTTGTTTCAACCTTGTACAATACACTGTCTGTTGTCTCTTCAAGGAGCTGATATGTTCTCTACGCTTTACTTGTATCCACTCCAAGGTTTGGTCCTCCGGGGAAGATGGCTGTTGAGAATGCTCATGTGAGGATTATGTGCTAACCGCCCGCACATAGGAGGTGCCTAAGCGGACAAAACCTCACTAAGAGTGAGTGGTCCTCTCTATTGGGACGCTGGGCACAACCTAGTCGAGAGGGAGGAGCCCTTCGATTTGAGCCACTGCACAGGATATCGTAGTGGAGAGAGTCCATATCTTGCTTTTTTTTTTTATTGAACACTACTGAACTCAAACTTCTTTTGTGTAGAAAAATTTCTTGGTCAAGCCATTCTTCTAACATTATTTCTGTAATGTTTGTCAAATTTTTCCAACTTTGACTAGAGAACTTTGACCAAGTTGGTTGAATTTTTTTGACTACCAACATGCTTCCCCACATGCTTGGCTTTATTACTGGATTTCATGGGTATGATTAAAGTTAATCATGCTTGGGTTGGCATGATTGGAGATGAATGATTGTAAGGCAAAAAAATCTCTTCAAAGCTTCATTCTTCTTTTCCTTCTCTTGCATAAAGCCAGTTTCTTTATTGAAAATCCTGACGTCTAAAAGTAGCCTTCTCCGGCAACTCTTCGGCAAGTGTAGAGGTAGGTCACTTTTCTTTTGTAGATCGTTGAAGGCCTTGGTGTCAAAGTTGCAGCCTTGTTGTGATGGTTATTTGGTTCTGATATTTTGTTTTTATTATTTTCTTGCAAGCAATCCATAAATGTTGACATGTATTCTGGTTCTGAGTTCTGAAGTATAACTGTTGTGCTTTCTATTTTGCTATCATGTCCAAGCATGGAAATCACATCTTGGTTTATTTTATTCTCCTGGTAAGCATGCAGTCTAAATTTAATTCAGTATATTTATGTATATATAAATGTTCTTAAGCATGCAGTCTTAGTTTAATTTTATATTTATATGCATGTGTCTTTTGAAGCCTTGGGTTAGCCATGAGACCCTTTTCAATGGAGTGAAATTATTTCTTTCCTTTCTCTTTCTTCTTGATCCGCATCTTCTTCCTCTTATTATCATTATTTTCCTTTTACTTGTTGACTTGTTGAACCTTGTTTTGTTACGAGCATGGTTTTAAAATCCATGATTAATTTGATGTTTAGTTATCAGGTTTCTTCTGCCTTTCAATCGAGTTGTGTGAATTCTTTGAAAGCCATATCTTTTGAAATTCCAGCATTAAGGTATTTTTTGAATATGTGGATATATATAATTGGTATGAGATTTTAAATTTTGTTCATCATTTTGGTATTTTGGAAAGCTTTTCCTGGTTTCATGTTGATAAGGATGGTCTTAAAATGCATGTTCTCCTTTTTGTATTAGTTGGTGATAATAAGGTAATGTTGTGGTTCAGTGAGTGGATGTTTAAAAAATTATATTATTATCTTATTTCTTATTCATCCTCTAAAAATTTTCTGATATTTGTAAGTTCTGAATTTTTAGTCGTGTGTGTTAGAGTTATTGATTTCTTAGATTAACCCTATTTAGGCCTCGAGCTTTAGTTATGGGTTTGGTTCTGGCCCAATAGCGTGTAATCTAAGTTTAACTTCTTTTGATTGGTTAGATCCAGTCAGCAAACCCTAGTTGTGACATCTATTGAATCCAACTTCTTAGCTCAGAGCCAGGTAGGCTCTCGCACCTATTTATTTCCGTATTTCTGGCGATTGTTATTTACCTAATTATTGAATTATTTAGTTTATTTACTTATTTATTTATTTATTTTATTTACTTGTTCTTTAATTAATGTATTTAATTATTTAATTACATTATTTATTTGTATTTCTTGTCTGTATTTCGTATTTCTCCAGTTTTAGTACATCTCCATTCCTGGCTCACCCAGCTAGGAGGAGTAAGTCCTAGCCATGTGCACATGAAGATCCGGCTGCGGTTGTTGATATTCTATTCTGTTCTATTCCGACTTCACAGTCGAAGATCCAGCCTCGTGTTGTTGATTTTTGTTATTAGCCAAGGAGATGTACACAATAGTTTTCTGCGTGTTTTTAGTATTTCTGGTTATTTCTATATTCTGGGCATTTACTATATTTCTGTGTAAATTATTATGATTATTTTGCATTATCTGGATTTTTTTTCTTTGATCCTACTAGGCCCTTGTGGCTTATGCACTCGCCCTTGTGGCTTATGCACTCTGTGAATTCCCTTTTCGCAGGAGAAGATCAAGTCTAGGATTGAGGTGTATCTTGGAGTCGTATTTCCTATTATCATATTATCTTTGTAGTGATCTTCTTTGTGTGAGTAAGATTTGTATTCTGTTGACATATTTCGAGTCCCTAGACTGTTTGTATGACTCTGTATCCTATAGGGCTGCTAAAGCCCATACTTGTATTATTTCAGTTTCCATTATCCTATTTGTACTTCTGTATTATTGCTCATATTTTGCTTATTAGGGTTGACTCTGACCAGGTCAAATCTGAGACCTTGCACCTAGTGGGCCTAGTCCCATTGGATGCTGCCGATCTATCTGCGGGCCCGGCTGTGGGGCTGGGACGTGATAATTTCATCCTTCAAATTTGATTTGATGTTGTTTATTTGTTTTATAATGCTAGTAATCTTTGTTAAAATCTCATCATCTGCAACATAACTTAATTTCGATCAGGCATCAATAAACTAAAATCACTATCCATCATGCAAAACAAAGCAATCACTAACAAGGATGATGCATGAAAAATCAACCCAAAAAGAAAGGAGGGAAAACAAAAAGAAAAAAACCGCTTGGCAGAGTTGAGGATTGCGCTGTGTTGAAAGATGACATTTTTTCTCCTTACTGATCTCCTGCACCTTCCTGTCCAGCTGCATGGACTTTATCTTGGATTCGAAGTCTTATATATTGTAACCAACACATTTGAGCTTATTATGCAAATCCACCACCGTCTAGTTTTGTTTATTATTTTCAAACAATATCATGATTGTATTTTGGATCGACTCAAGATACTCCTTAGCATCTTTCAAGGCTTCCAGTGAATCAATCAGTCGTTGTTGCAATTTTTACTGCTTCTTCAGAGGGAAATAATAGATAATTGCATATATCACTAATCAATTTCTCCATAAATATGTTAGACAAGGGTGAAAGAAGAGCTCCTGCAACTCCTAACAAAGCTATGATTGATGGAAAGGGTTCTGAAAAGATGAGAACAGATGAAAACTTATATAGATTTAAGTATAAGTCGAAGGGGGAGAAATAAGAAAAGGGAAGACTTAAAGAAAGACTTGGCTCCTTCCAATGAATTACGTGCTATCCCAACAAAATTTCTACTTTAACTTTGGCTTGTAGCATTTTTTTTCCTACGAAATTTCTCACATTAAATAATAAAAAGGACAAAAATTGGAGACTTGCCTTCCTTTCGAAATCGAATCCCCAGTTGGTGTCTGTGTTATAACCTTATCTACACAATTAACAACCTGAGAACTAAGAACACTGTAGCTCAACTAATCCATTGAAGTCAACTAAAGGTTACTTCCAGTGAACTTAAATCATAGGAAGACTTCTAGGGAAAGACTTGGCTCTTTCCAATGAATTACATGCCATCCAACAAAATTTCTCTATGACTTTGACATTGGCTTATAGCATTTGCTTTCCTACAAAATTTCTCACGTTAAATAATAAAAAGGAGAAAATTGGGATTTGTCTTCCTTTAGAATCGGATCAGTTGGCGCCTATGATATAATTGTCAATTAGTCATGTCCTGGATCCAGCCAAACAGAATCCGGTATGCGGATAAACAATAGCAGTCCCACAAGGAGTGAGCTCGATCGGTGAGCCTACAATACCTCAAAACCTAACTCAGAGTGGAGAAAAAAATAAACTAACAAAAATACATAAGGGTACAATTTAAAGGATACAACAAGGTTCAATAAGAATAATTAAAATAAAAAGATGTCCCAAAGTGAAGGTTTTTAACAACCATACAACATAATATAATGGCATATATAAGGCACAACTCCAATAGGGAAATGCAACTTCTAAAAGCTTGCTAAAATCCTTGGGTACCACTGCTCCTGATCCGAAAAAGGATTTAAAATAATTTCATGAGCCACTCGCCCAGTAAGTAATCCAAAAACAAAAACTCAGATATGAAATAGACAAAGTAATCAATAATCCATAAATAAAGCAACCAGTAAAAATCAGGAATTTAATGTAGAATAGAATGTAACACGTTTCCTAATAATAGAAAACATCTCCAAATTCACTATAGATGCAAAAGTCATTTGTTTACCCTTGGTGATCCAAACCAAAATTAGAGAGGTCATTTCTTTACTCTCGGTGAACCGAGATTGAGTATCATAAACAGTTATTATTTTATCGACTGACCGGCGTGAAACTACAGTCTCATTTTTACAAAAATTGTTGTCGACAAGGTCAATGTTTAACTCCCACTTGATAGAGTTAAATATAGTTCATTTGGAGACAAAAATCCTCAAACCAAACTCATAATCATAGAAATATTTCCAAAATTTCCCAAGTATACATGTAACTAAAAAAATAAAATTTTAAACAAACATATGCTTCCATTTTAAAGAAATAATAATACTTTTACAATAACTTAAAATCATTATATCACCATGATTGGGTGGAAGACATCCCATAGAAAATCAATGTGCAAATAGTAAGTATTTAAATAAAATGAGTAACAAACATGAATCAATGTAACTATCTAAACAATTAAGTAATTATAGAAAGAATAAATAAATAAATATATATATATATATAAATAAATAAAAGTTTCGAAGGCAGTGGCGGTCGAAAGCATGTACCAAACTAGAATTTGACTACATGATTTGACTACATGATAAAGCATAGTTACATGATGGTAATCAAAATTAATAAAATACAATTCATGAAATAGAATTTTGAAAGAATTTATGAAATTTTATAATTTTGAAATCACAAGAGTTCAAAGGTTATTACTTACGTGGTATTAGCCTAAGTCCAAAGTAGAATCTAAAACCACTTCTTATAAAGATCCTAAATCCCAATGATTGACCAAAGTTAAAACAAAATCACCCTACAACTATTATACAAAAAGTACTAATGCAAATACATACACACATATACATACATCACTATACAAAGAGTAGTGCCCATAGTGTTGCACATGCTTCGACAATGGGTTTCTAATTTTCCATTAACTTCTCATCTGAAGTAAACAAATCTTCCATATTAATAGAAGGTTCTCAAATATACAAAGATATCTATATGTATAAAACAAAGTTCACATAACTTCCCCCTAAAACCTTCCCCCTATACGCAGTGGCGGAACCAAGAAGGGGTGAGTAGGGGCTTCAGCGCCCCCTTGGCATCGGAAAAACTGCTAAGTTGTCATTGGTGATGCTGTAGTAGGGACTACCACCTGCTGAAGTCTAAAGAGGAGGAGATTTAGCCCGTTCCGAAGAATGAAGACTTGGTGTTGGTGGTTACCTGGTTGGTGGATTGTTGTCAACAAAGGATGGTCAATGAGACTATAGAAATTAAAGCAGACACGTGTCGACGAGGGTAGTGCTAGAATAGGTTAAGCACAAAGCTTTGTGGGTTCATTGTACCTATGGTCAAACAAAATATAAAAACTAATGAATGATTGAAGAATTGGGATTTTGGCCCTAGTTTCTCTTTTGTTGCATTGCTACCTACTAGAAATTGGAGAGACCATTTCAACCAGTCTGGAATGTCTTTAGTTGAAGGCTTGAAGCTGCAATCTAGTCTGGTCAGTAATCACCAACTGCGTCTACAATCTGATATGGTATTCCATCAATAGACAATAGGATTTGGTTGAGATAACATTGCTAGTCCTTACTACTTAGTATTACTTCTTCTTGGTTGATTTCATCAATAATTGGTTTGGGAAGCTTGATATCTTGGTTGATTTCATCAGATGTTTAAAGGCTTGCTTATTTACAGCCCAAAGAAACCTTGAATTGCAAATTTCCCTCTCTAGGATGATTCATTGTAGTCCAGGTTCCCTTGAAATTACTTACCTGGGAATACCTATTTTCAAGTGGAAGACGTAGAAGACAAGATTGGGACATTCTTCTAAACAACATTGGTTATAGACTTGCCTCTTGGAAATCTAAGTTGCTCTCCTTGGGTGGAAAGCTCACCCTGGTGAACTCGGTTTTGACTTCTATCCCCACTTACTAGATGTCAATCTTTAAACTTTCAACTTGGGTTTTCAAGAATATTGATAAAATCAGGAGAGATTTTTTATGGTCTGCACCGAATGCCCAACAGAGCAAATTAGATTGGTTAGCTGGGAGAGATTATGTAAATCAACTAAGCAAGGTGGTTAGGGAATTTTGAATATGTAAGCTTTCACCATTGCTTTACTTGGCAAATGCAAGTAGAAGATCGCTTCTGGCATCCATTGGTATGGCGAGGATATCATCCGCGAAAATTATTTCAAAAGGTTCCCCACATGGAACTTGTTCCACATGGAATGTGAAAAATGATCCTTTTTTTGGAATTGGCTCTCTCACTCTCTTCCAGCCTTCTTGAAAAATCTATGCTCAATTATAAAAAAATGGTGCCTTTACCCTTTTTTTGGTTGGATAATTGGATTGAGGGGCATGCACCTACGATATATGGCCTTAACTCTTCCATTTAGTTCAATTCAAGAAGGAAAGTATCAGGGATTTTGCAACATAGAGGATTGGGATCCTTTTGGATGATTTTACTTTGGCGAGTAACATTCTAAATATCATAAATGTGCAACCTCCTTCTGAGAATAATGAAAGACATTGGAAACTAACATCTAATAGAAGTTTTTCTGTTAAAACCTTCTATAATTTCTTGAATGATGGGGTTTTTGTTGTCACAAGCCACTATCATTCCAAAAGGTGGTTGCCCAAAAAAGATTAACCTCTTTAACTGGCTGGCTTGGGATAATAAGATATTGACTTTAGTTAATTTAGCTTTGCTTAGATGTAATTTGTTACCTACGCCTACTTGCGTGATGTGTCATGTGGACATTGAGACCATCGATCATCTCCTCCTTCATTGTCCAATAGCCTCTCACATCTAGAATCACTTTTGTCATCTCTTAGGGACCTACTGCACTCCTATGTCTCTCAAAGACATGTGGGGTAATTGGAGGCGAAATGTGTAAAAAAATTTAATTCCTTTTGGAGATTTAGTTGTCAGGGCAATTAATTGGAACATTTGGTTTGAAAGAAATGCTTTCATGTCCACTGATATTTATCTTTCGACTGGTTCCATTATTATAAAGATTGATCGCATGTTACTGTTATGATTATCTACAGCTTCTGATACGAAAAAAATGATACTTGAGGAACTAACGTTGAAGATTAAGAGGAGTCTGTATTTTTTGTCCTCTAGAGTGTGACGTTGTATGCCTCATTGGTGCGACCTCCCTCATCGAACGAAATGTAGTCCTTTGATATCTCTTGTTCCCCTAAAGGATCTTCCTTTCCTTTAGGGGTTTTGTTTTCTTGTCTGCTGTTTTGTCAGTAGCATCTTCTTTCTCCACTTATTGTGGTTGTCTTGTTAAGCTTTTGCTCCTATGGCTCCACTCTCATCTTCATCCTCCCGAGAAAAGAAAAGAAATGGATCGAGATGGAGAGCAAGAGTTCATCCATGGTGAAAACCCAACCAAAGCCGCCATCGGATCCGTTTTCCTCCTACACCATTCTCTTCAATGATCTCTCCTTCGACGCCAACAAGGTCCTTGACCTTGCTGCTCGTGACCAGTGGCGCTCCCTCATTAACAACCTATCTTGCTTCCATTCTGTCCCGTCTCTCAGCACGTCCACCGGCTCCCTCCACGTCCTCCAATCCCTGGTCACCTCTTCGATTCCCGGTAATTTCGGTATGAACCTTACCTTGATGTATACACCAGACATTCTGGTTACATACTGCCATTTGTCGTCCGGTACCTTCATGTTGACCTCCCTTAGCGCCTTGGCAATCGTTCGCAGTCCCTTAATCGCCTTTCCTCTCTCCTCAACTTTGTCCATCAATGCATAGCCGCCTCCGGTGGTGATTACTAGCGTCGCCGAGAAGTCTTTTGTTGTAGATTGGCTGCAACTTCCCAGTTAAACCTGCTATTTAGACTCACAAAGCACAAGATCCAACACCACAAAACACGAAATTGCATAGAAACCATTAAAGGAGATAGATAATTGGGAGATTAGAAGCTGGAGCCTGGAGATTTAACCCTAGTACAGTCACAAAACATCGGAGAAAAAGAAAGGAAAATGAGAGAAAACTAAGTTCGAATCTACCCATCACTTTATGGAATGCCCTACTTGTAACCCTGAGGGTACTAATGACTTTTCCACTCACTAGTCATGGATTACCCTTTTTGCCTCCTTCTCTTATGTTACTACCTCTGCCATTCCTCACTAAATTGCAACATTTCTCCCCTACTTCAAATAATCCTTGCCCTCAAGGATTGGTAGCACAAAATGCAGGAAATTTAGCTTGCACATCATCATAAAACCCCCATGTTGCTTCTTCAGGCAGAGAATCATACCACTGAATTAGTAACTTGACTGAAGCCTTATTAGCACTTTTCACCAGTTGCCTATCCAGAATTGGCACTAGAGTCCTTTCCACCCTATCTATTACCTTGAGACAATTAGGCCAATCAACCGTTGCTTCCTTATCCCTAACCTTCTTCTTGAGTTTTGACACATGAAAAACGTTGTGGATTTTCACCGAGTCAGGCAATTGAACCCGATACGCAACCTTTCCAATTTTTTCTATCACCAAATATGCACTAAAGTACTTAGCGGAAAGTTTGAAATTCTTTCTTTGAGCAACTGACAACTACTTATAGGGTTGTAATTTGATTAGACTGCATCTCCTACTATAAATTCTTGGTCAGACCTATGCTTATCCACCAACTACTTCATTCTATTCATGTCTTTGGCAAGATTCTCCTTCAAATCCTTCAAATTGGCCTTCCTAGCCAAGAAACTCCTATCGAGCAACTCAAACTTGGAATTAGCTGCTTGACATGGTAAATGCATAGGTGCTCCCCGACCATATACAATTTCAAATGGGTTGCCTTAATAAAGGAATGATGACTGGTGTTGTACCACCATTTAGCTAGGGGTAACCACTTTAACCACTCCTTAGGTTTCTCATTAGTCATGTATCGTAAGTATTGTTCCAAACACCTATTAACCACCTCTGTCTAGCCATCGGACTATGGGTGATAGGCGATTGGATCATGGTCACCTATTAACCCCTTGTAACCGAAACAATTCATACTAGAATTTGCTTACAAATATTGGATCACAGTCACTTACTATAGACTTTGGTAGTCCATGTAACCGATAGATGTGATCAAGGAACAATTGGGCTATCTCCATTGCAATATAAGGATAGGCTAGGGCTATAAAGTGGGTATACTTGCTCATGCGGTCAACAACAACTAATATCGTGTCCTTCCCAGCGGATTTGGTAATCCCCCAACAAAATCCATACTAATTTCCTCCCAGATGCCTTCTGGCACAAGCAATGGCTGTAGTAATCCAGTAGGGGCTAAATTCTCACTCTTGTTCTTCTGGCATATATCACATTATTGAATAAAAGTTTTAACATCATTCCTCATACCCTGCCAATAGAAGTAGCCTCTAAGTCTCTATTTAATAACTTGAATCCCGGAGTGTCCCCGCATGAAGCTTGCATGAAACTCTTTTATAAGCAGTTGTCTCAATTGGTGATTATTGCCCACAACTAGCCTTCCCTTCTTCTTTAATTGATTCTAACTCCAAGTGTATCCTGATATGCTGTTTGGATCCAATTGGAGCTGAGATATTAATTTCTGTAGTGATGGATCTTCTTGACAGCTTGCTAATACCTGCTGCCAAATCTCTGAAGTCACTGCCGATAAAGTTGATAAAGTTGGCCTGCGTGACAGTGCATCAGCAACCAAATTATCACATCCCTTCTTATACAAGACCTCGAAGTCATAGCCAAGTAACTTAACTAGCAACTATTGCTGACTAGGTGTTGAATTCTCTATTCAAGCAAAAAATTTCAAGCTGTGGTGATCTGTTTTGATTTTAAAATGTCTTCCAAAAAGATAGGGCCTCCACTTCTGTATAGCCAACACAATAACCACCATTTCTTTTTCATACACTGATAAAGCCTTGTGTTTCTCTGATAAAAGTCTTACTTAGATAAGCAATAGGTCTCCCAGTTTGCATCAATATATAGCTCCTATACCCTCGTCACAAGCATCGGTCTCAACAATAAATTCTTCATTGAAGTCAGGCAGTGCAAGTAATGGTGCTAAACACATAACTTCTTTTAATTTCAGAAAGGCTTCTGTACTGTTTGTGGTCCAGTGGAAATTGTTCTTCTTTAGTAGATTTGTTAAAGGCCTTGACAGCACCCCAAACCCCTGTACAAACATTTAGAAATATCCAGCGAGACCCAAGAACCCCCGTAAATCCTTTAGAGATTTGGGTATAGGCCAATTTGTAATGGCTTCTACTTTTTGATGATCCATCTTCACTCCCTTGCAACTGATTATATGCCCCAAGTATTCAATGCTTCGAACAACAAATATGAATTTACTTCTCTTGGCATATAAGTGGTTGTTCTTCAATACTTCTAACACCAACTCCAATTGATTTAAATGAGTTTCCCAGCTCTTATTGTACACCAAGATGTCATCAAAGAAGACCAGCACAAATTTTCTCAAGTATGGCCAAAAAACTTCATTCATAAGCCCTTGAAATGTAGAGGCTGCATTTGTCAAACCAAAGGGCATAACCAGGAATTCATAGTGCCTTTCGTCTGTTCGAAAGGTCATTTTCTCCACATCTTCTATTCTCATTCTGATTTGATGGTAAACGGACAGAAGGTCTAACTTAGAGAAATACTCAGCTCCACTGAGTTCATCTAGCAGTTCTTCAATCAAAAGAATGGGGAATTTGTCTTTAACTGTTATATCATTAATTATCCGATAGGCTACACACATTCGCTATGTATTATCCTTCTTTTTTACCAATACAACTTGTGCTGAAAATGGACTTGAACTTGGTCTGATGACTTCTTTGCTCAACATCTCACCGATCAATTCTTCCATAATTGTCTTCTGAAATGTCGGGTAATAGTAGGGTCTCACACTAATCGGATTCGTACATTCCCTCAAAGTGATGCGACGATCATGCTTCCTTTCAGGAGGTAAGACATTTATCTCCTGAAAGATAACAGTGTACTTCATCAATAGTTGCTCTAAGTCATGCTGCTGTTGTGACTGTTGCCCTTCTTCATTGCCTTTATTAATAACTTGCCAGTTATCATCTTCGGACTCCACTACCAATGAGCACAGGTGAATGCTACACATATCAGCAGGTAACTGCATGGCATTTGCTAGTGTTTTGCCCTGCATCATCTCCAACCTAGGGTGCTGGAGATCCTCTAAGGACCACTTTTTTTTCTGCCCACTGAGAACTCCATTCTTAATATTCTGAAATTCTATAGAATTGGACCTAATAATACCAACTATTGGATTCCCAGAACCATCTGGTAGCCTTGTAATGGTGATACCATAAAGTCTGCTTGAAATTCAACCCCTTGTTTTGTCACATTAGACCATATTCCCATCAGCCACCATAACTATGACTGGGGTGTTGTTTATCATTTCACAACTCAGAATCTTTGCAGTATAAGAGTCCAAGAAATTATGCACACTCCCGGAGTCAATAAGCATGTAATGAAATAATCGGTGCAACTCCTATGTCTTCACTTTCCTCCAACTCCACTAATGCAGCTCCAGTTGCTGGTGTCTCTCCTTCAATCTCTTCCCCTTCAATCTCTTCCAACCTAAAGATCTGTTTCATTTTGCAATGATGCCCTGGTATAAACTTCTCATCGCACCAATAACATAGACCTTTATTCCTTTTCTCCTCCAACTCCTTACTTGACAGCTACTTAGAGGGTTTTGTAGAAGTGTTTCGATTTCCAACTACACCCTTTTTTTCCCACTTTAGTCTATTATGTTCCTGTTGCAACACCGGTCTAGGTAATAATGGAGTAGAGTTGACATTTCTGGGTATAAATTTCCCCTTCTTTTGTGCATTCTCCATGGATAACTCCCTCAATCTGGCTAAACTAACAGCCTATTGCAAGGTTTTAGGCGTGAACATACGAATAGTATACTGAATCTCACTTTTCAGTTTTGCAAGGAAGCAACTAACGACATACTCCTCAGGCAAGCTAAGCCTATTCAATATCTCTTCAAATTTATTCAGATACACTTGCACCGACCCCAGTTGCCTTAGGTTCATCAACTCAGCAATCAAGTCATCATGCAATTCACTGCCAAAGCGTATATTCATTGCTGCAACATAATCTTCCCAAAGCACACCCTCCCCAATTGCTCTACATCTCAAGTAATTCCGATCCCACTGTAATGCCCTACCTTCCATATGAATCAATGCTATTTTGATCTTTATGCTGTCAGGAGTGTCATCTAAGTCAAAATACTGATCACATCTGTATACTCAGTCATAAAACATATCCCCACTGAACCTTGGAAACTCTAACCTTGTGAGTTTAGGTTGAATGGCTTTACTGTAAGCCAGCTCCCGTTCGGATATAACAGTCACCACCGTAGTACTATTGTACTCCCCGCCACAACAATAGTACTATTCACATTCCCAGTAGAAAGGCAGGATTTTTATGTCAAACCACCATTTCATAAGTTTTCTAATTTGTATATAGGAACCAAGAACTCATGAAGGAGCTTGATTTTCTTCTCCAAGTTAATTATAATTGATGTCATTTATAAATTATTGTACCAGGTTACACTTCTATAGAAGTGTGCCCATCATCTTTTTCATAATAACTTTTGTTGGTAGCATATCTTAAAAGAAGGTTTACTATTTCTTTTGTATGAAATGGATGGGTTTTCAGGCATTGTTATATTGTTTTCTTCGCTCAAGCAAGATTTATCTAGACTAGTCTGTTTCGATGAACTTGTTACTATGTGATAATAACAAGTTGGCAGGAGATTATCATATAAGAAACAATTGCGCTCAATGGTAGCTCTCTTAGCATATTTCTGAGGTTTGTAATACAATTTAGGAAATGTAGTTGTTGATATTTTGGGTGTAGAAGCTCCTCATCAAAGAATTCTTGATAACGATCCAGGTTTTGCCAATCTATGTGATGGACATTTTGGATGCACCTATCCCGTATGTAGTGAGTCACCATTCATTGGGTTCCTTCATATTACTTTCCCTAAATTGTTGCCATTAATGCTCCTTATCATGCATTACTTACTATGTTGTATACACAACAATTTATTTTCCCTTAATGTTCTTGTTTTATCTTTTTCTTGATTTTATTTCTTCCACATCAAGCTTCTGTTTTGAGCAGTAAATCTGTGGGATTTGGAGGTTGTTGTTGCTTGAGATGATATTAAATGTTTCAAGCTTTGCTTGATGATGTATTGTGTGATCGATTTCTCTTCTAGATAGGCATGATTATCAGTAGTAAGATGATGAACAGAAACAAGATTTTTTGTGGCCATTGGAACAGTAGAACATTATTCAAATGTAGATTACGACTAGGGGAATGAACAGTACTATAGCCAATATGACTAATATTCATACCTGCACCACTTGCCGTGTGGATTTGATCTTTACCATTGTACTTGTCGTGGATGGTCAGCTTCTCTAATTCTCCAGTAATGTGGTCAGTTGCTCCAGTGTCCATATACCAGTTTGCGTCAGCAGCAACACTTCTTCCTTAAGTAACAAAGTTCTCATCAAACCTGTACCAACAATCAACAACAGTATGACCTTTATTGTGGCAAATCTAACACATAGGACGCTTGATGTTGTTATTGCAGCCGTTGTGGTTGTTATCGCGGCGACATCCCCTACCGCGACTACAGCTAGCTCTTCCACGGTTGAAGGCCCCTTACCCCCACGTCTTGCCATGTTAGCGGATGAAGAGGACTGTAAACCTCCATGCAGGAGATCCATTCTCGTCTCAAAACTTAGAAGCTAAGCATATAACTCAGAAATAGAAATTGGTTCCACCCTCAAGACAATGGCGGCAACAAGAGGATTGAAGTCGATCTCAAGCCCAGTGAGAATGTACGAAACCATCTGTTCGTCATCTAGTGGCTTGCCAGCAGATGCCATCTCATCGCCAAGGACCTTCATTTTCTTGATGTATGCTGTAATGTCCATGTTTCCTTTTTGGGCCATTGCCAAAGCAATGCGTGTGTTCACAGCACGTGCACAGATCTGCAAAGCAAACATATCCTTAATGGCTCTCCAAGCTTAAGCTGCAGTCTTCATTGTGACGACTTGAGTGAGAATCTCCTTAGAAAGAGAGAGGAGAGGAGGTAGCTAAGGACTTGTTGATCCACAGCCACCCATTCTTCATAGGCCGGGTTCGGTCCTTTGATTGTTTTGTCACCCTACTTGACATCAATCTCAGCTTTAGGAACCTAAGTATGCCACGGATGGCGGGGAGGATCTGCGTCTTCCACAAGAGGTGGTTGTTCTTGGTTAGCATTTCAGTGATTGTATGACCAAAAAGTGGATTCATGGCAGCACCAGAGAATGAGAAACTCGCCATTAGTTGATAAGATCTAGATTAATTAAGGAGAAGAGGCTCTGGTACCAAGTTAAATAAATTAAGAGATTGGTGGAAACTTCACACCTCCGTAGAAGCCGAGGTTACGTGTTAATATAGGCCGGGAACAGCCCCACGGCATGGCTTACAAGACATAAGTTACAAGTCTTGGGAATCAAGTAATATCAAAACTATACAAGTAATATCTAAA
Organism: Dioscorea cayenensis subsp. rotundata; assembly: GCF_009730915.1. Lineage (NCBI taxonomy): Eukaryota > Viridiplantae > Streptophyta > Magnoliopsida > Dioscoreales > Dioscoreaceae > Dioscorea > Dioscorea cayenensis. The sequence continues at coordinate 3,890,645 of NC_052473.1, forward strand.
CAATACAAAGAAATTACTATTTCTATCTTTAACAGTTATATTCCTTGAGAATCAAGGAATATTTATAGGGTCACTATTTCTATCTTTAACACACTCATAAGATTCCATGTGAAGCAAAAGTGAAGGAACCCTCCAGCCCACGAGAAAATGTCGACCCAAATGACCGAGTCATGGCAAGGATGGTAACTGAAAATATACCCAATGCGGTGGAGGGAAGTTTCATTGTTTATGAAGAATCATTAGTACTAAAGATGTATTGTGACGCATCAAAGCCCCCTCCAACCCATGGACTCCCTCCTGGTTTTAAGTGGCATTACATCATGGGGATCTGGTCGATGGTGCCAAAAATATTCGCAGATAATTTTGATTACTTGAATTCGTCCCCAGAGGAAGATGACCCCCTGCAGGGTGACTATGATGTTGATGATGACCATGTAGAGGAAACCCCAGGGGATGCTAGCCTTGAGTTGAAGGACCAACTGCCACGGGATTCCCATGACAAGATGTTGGAGGACAAACCTATTGAGAATGGTTTAGAAACTGCATGTGTGGCAGTCAACTTGACTGACTGATGAGTATGTTGTGAACATTTATCTAGATACACAGTTATCTGTGTAGCGAGAGTCATGCATTGTTTGTGGAGTATGTTGTGAACAGTTATCTAGATATACAGTTATCTGTGTAGTGAGAGTCATGTATTGTTTGTGCGTGTGCATACATATGTTCAGTTATGTTTTGTTATAATTAAAACTCTCTGTTGTTAAAGTATATAAAGGCATGTATCCATATCTTTTAATGTATGTGAAAGACTGATATGTTCTGCTGTTTGTTAATTATTATTTTTAATTAATTACTCTCCTTCTTTGCATTCTCTACTGAATATCCTCTTATTTACTCTCAACATTAACCATGCCATTTGCCAAAGACCGGTTGAAAGGCGCTATGAGAAATATAAGAATTAATAGAGCCACAGTGTTTTTTCCACACAGGTTATTAATTACTTGTGTGGATAAGATTCAATTAGTGTAATTAAAAGCGCTAGGCGACCTTAAGGCGCTAAACCATTTTATTGCCTTAGGCAAGAAGCGCATGCCCGAACAAAATAAAGCGTTAGTTAATAAATAACTAATATATATATATATATATAATTTTTGGAATAATTAAAGTCAAACAAAGTAAAATTTTAAGTCAAACAAAGCATAACTTAAAGTCAAGAAAACACTTCTTAGATGTCTAGAACTAAAGCTTTTAGAGTGTAAATTCTATCTTCATGAGTCATTTAAACTAAGCTAGTTTCAACTTCAACACTAGATTTAAAGTTGTTGCCTCTTCAATTTTTTCTAATTAATAAGTTAATCCCTTAATTCACTCATTAATTTAAAAAAAGATACTACTTAAATAACTTAGTTTTTCTCTGCAAATTTTATTTAGTAAATGTGCCTTTTTCAAAATCACCTAATTTTTATACCCTAAATTTATTTCCTCCCTTATGAGTAAGTGTGCCTTTTTTTTTAAAATCACCTAGATTTTCTCACCTAAATTTATTTCCTTCCTTATTAGTAATTGTGCCTTGTTTAAAATTACCTACTTTTTTCCCTTAAATTTATTTTTTTCCCTAAATAGTAAATGTGCCTTTTGTAAAGTGACATAATTTTTCTCCCCTAAATTTATTTCCTTATTTTTTTCCCCGTAAATAGTAAATGTGCCTTTTTAAAATCTCAATCAACACTAATTGAAAGCATTGAATATAGAGCTAATACGGAAAGGACAGCGTGCCTTTTTTATGCCTGGCGCCTGGCAAAAAGCGCTCGCCTGGGCTCGCCTCCTTGAAGGCGCCTCACCTAGGGGTGTTGAGGCGCTAGGGTCTCGCCTAGCCTCGCCTGAGCGCCTAGGCGAGTGCTTTTTTCGCTTTTAATAACACTGGATTCAATCACAGTCTCCAATTACTTTCTCTTTTTTCTTTTTTTTTTTCTTTTTTCTGTTTTCATGTGATAGAAAGGAAAGCAAATGCTACTAATCAAGGCAAGGAGATAAGAGTTGTTGTGGTTATTGAGTGGAAAGAACCAAGAACACAGTCTACTCTGAAGCAAATTCTCCTTCAAAAGACCTCAATGATTTCCGCACAAAGCTTGCCTTTTTGACTAGGTAATTTTATTTAATCTTTGGCCACTGCTAACAAATCCAATGTTTATACTTGATTTATATTTCAAATTTGAACTATATAAGAGAGCAAAATCCTTTCCATTTAATTTTATCTTATAAAAATTATGATGTTTATAGGATAAAATTGAGATAATGTTTGGTGAACAGTGTGTTTGGTTAAGGTATACATTTTCTATAAGGGTTGGCTAGTGCTGTTGTGTGATGTGGATAGAATTTATTTGCCTAATCTCTTCAAAAACTTTTCTCTCCTATCTTTTACAACCCTCTTAGATACAGTTTATAATAAGTGAAATGGATAAAGCATATTCATCATTGTATTAGCTTTCCCTCTTCTTTCAAGGCTTGGAGCGCCTTGGAGCGCCTGGGATGGCTTGAAGATCTTTGTTCTCATTTCAACCTAGTCTTTTAATCTTAGTTCCTTTTTTCTGTTTTTCTTTAGCTCTACTCCTTTTTACAAAAAATAGCTTGAAAGGCATCGTTCGGTTTGGATCTTCAAGTACTCTCTTAACGATTTTTTAATGCAGATGGCAGCTCTAATTTGATGAAATATATAATAACCAAAGAATATTTATAACTTTTTTAAAACATTTGAAGTAAAACATCATACTTTTGTCAGTCAATTTGTTCATAATTTGATGAGTTATCTTCTATTCTATTAACTTCAGGAAGGCTTGTTCAACATTTGCAAGGATTTTTCTGATTTGTATGAAAGTTTGACTAATAGTATCACTTGGGCTTCCATTATGAGCATATTTTTGCATTTCAATTTATACACAACTGTTACCATTGAATAACGGATTTACTTCCATGCACGAGGTGAAATATTCAAATCTCACCCAATGCATGATGTACAAGGATACTATAAATGGTCCCCATTGTGGGAGGAGTTTACAACCCCAATCCCTTCGTCATCTTATGAGAACGCATGGCTGGACAACCTGACGATCAATTTTTGGTAGTGCGCATACCCCACTATTATGCTTGTCCCAAAAAAATATATTAAACATCTAATAATAAGCCAAGTACAATATCTAGAGTTCATTTTTAAATATATTTTTTTTTTAGGGAAAGAGCTCACAGAGCTAATTTTATTAATATGAAAAAAGAGGTACAAAGAGGTTAAGATACAAGCCAAAATACACAACAAGAACAAAAAAACACAAAAACAGAAACAAGAAAAAGAACATAACAGGAAAGAAAAACTAAAGGAAAAAAAACAAATCCTCAACTAAAAGCTGAAGCCAAGCTTGAGGAAATGCTTCATAAGCCAGCGGGAAAGATCCTTCCCTTGGTGAAATAAAGTCAGCATATGAGAATTGACACCGAACAACGCAAGGCTAATGGCAGCTCCCATCCAAGCATTGGGAGTGATCTGACTTTGAGGATGACCTGACTTTGAGGATGACCCAAACTTGAAAGAGTCTGGAATACTGAGAATCAACGCATCCAGACGCCATGCATGAGAAGGAATATCAGCATTAATGAGCCTGTGAAGATCCGAATTTGCAATAAAGATGGTGTTGACATGAAGGTTCATCGCAAGGACACTGCCAAGAGCAGTAGTGAGCGCCAGGGCCTCGGCTTCAAGAACAGAGTCAGCACGATTGTTGCAGCAGCCTCCACAGATGATCTGGGAATTTGTATTTGAAAGAAAAAAACCAGCTCCAAAAGCTCCAGTCTTACAGTTGCCCAAAGAAGAAACAAAGAGAAAAGGACCGTCAGCAATAGAATAGTTGTTAAGAATAAGCTGTTTCCCAGGTTGACAATAAGAGGATGAAAAATACTCCCTAACATGATTGATAGCTCGAATAGAAATAGAGTGGAAGTCAGGGTCCTCATTCCGAAAAATGAGGTTACATCTGGCTTTCCAGCCAGGAAGTAGCAGTGATAATAGATTGGTCCCTCAGATTAAAGTCAGAGTTAGCCGGACTAAGCTAGAAGCCATTAGTGAAACCATCACGAAAATAAATAAATATCTTTGACAACACAACCTTCAAAGAAGAAGAAAGGACCACTAGTTCTTCTCTAATTTTCACATAAATATTATATCATTTTTTAAACTTTTTTTTTTTTATAAAAGTGGATAAATCACTTATTTATTAAAAGTAAAGGAAACAGTACAAAGAGGGAAACTTTTTTTTAAACTTTTCAAATATCCATAGGTTCCTCATAATTAGCATTTTTGTAAAAATTAACTTTTTCAAATATATTATTTTGGGAAAATGTTATTGGACTTGGTTAGGATTTTTTTTCTTTTCCTTTATTGTTTATATAAAAAGTTGGCCCAAGACATAAATGGCTCCATTAATATTGTGAAGATATTTTTGTATTTATGTTTCATAACCGTTTTTTTCAATGTGGTTTATCCATCTTTATATATATATATATATATATAAATTTATACACAAATGTTTACATTTTGTCATATATTAGAGATTTAATACTAATCAAAATACAATACCTTGATGTTAGTTTTAAATACCTTTGAGACAACATAACCTTAAAAGGAGAAAGGATCCACAAGTCATTCTTAAAGTTTCACATCATCACTTGGTTCTTTAGAGCATTATGCCATAATGTTAATCGTTTAAAACTTTTCATCCGACTTATCTTAATATGGAATTAGGCTTTGAATCTTTTCAGATTTCTGATTTAATTTTGGATGTGAACTGGAATCTTCATTTACTTCATTCTATTTTTGGAGAACATCTGAATATTTTTACTCTTAGCCGTGGGAATATTAGCTTTGACAATGGCAATAATTGGGTTTGGTTCCCCATTGCTAAGAATAACAAATTACCTTCCATGGTTTACTCTCATTTTAATCAAAATGCAAATCATCTGGGTACCTGGAATGGTTGGAGTGTTATTTGTCGTTTGAAAGGTTGCTCCAAAGGTAAGACACTTCATTTGGCGGTTGTTTCACAATGGCATCAAGACTTTGATTATCTTCACAATTTAAATTTATGCCCTCAAGCTTTGTGTATTATGCAATTTAAACTTTGAAACCTCTGAGCATCTCTTGAACTTATGTCCAAAGGCTCAAATTATCTGGCAAATTATTGGTGATGATATTGGAAAGCATATTTCTTTCTCTAATGGTATTACTTCTGGTGGTAATGGGCTTCATCCTGGGATAAATTTGTTCACACAGTCAGTTATAGCAGCAGTAGCCTGGTTTATATGGAAGGCTAGATGCAGTCACATTTTCAAAAATGATCCAGATAACTGCTAAGACATTTCAAAGAATGCAGTAAATCATGCCAGGGAGTATTCTAATGCTTTATGTTCTCACCCTGGAAATCAACTTAATATCAATAACTTCACAACCCATGATAGTCCCTTCCTTTTTACTGCAGCATTATGAAACAGGGATTTATCAAGTTATGGGGTTAGGGTTTATATTATAAATGCTAATTCTATTATCATACTTGCTGGAAACTGCCACATCTTTGATGAATCAGAATTGGAAGCTGAACTAAAGGCTCTTAATGTTGCATTGAGATACTTGATTATTAGACAGCTGACATGCAAACATACTTTCACTTCCTGCATTGAGCTTCATGGTGCCATCAACAGAGGAAACCCACAGAATGCTTGGAGAATTGAATTGCTAATGATTATCTGAATAATTTGGGCAACACTCTTATGCATGACATTTCCAGAAATTGGGTGAGGACAGCATTCCAATTAGCAATTCATGGGGCTAGCCTGCATGAACTTACGCTATTTTATCAAGGCAGAGACCTCCCCAAATGGATCATTAAGGATTTTAAAGCTAATGGCTTAACTATATAGTTCTTTTTATTTGTTTTGTTCTTTTGTTTTGCCTTTTTCATAGTCTTTCCTGCCGTATTGCTTCTCTTTGTTTTCTTTTTCCGTTCAATATATAGCCTTGTGCTCCCTTTATCAAAAAAAAAAGAAAAAAATCACTTGAAACTTTCAACTGTAAATCCCTTATAATTTAATTTCTCAAAAAAAAAAAAAATTCACATGTCTGCCTGGCACTGGTGGTAGAAGCGATGGTCGTATAAATTCATTTTCAAAGTTTGATGAGCCTGTCACTTCTGCTTAATTTTGAAATTTACTTGCAAGGTAATTTCAGTTCTTGGGTATTGTCTGAATATTGGGTTTATCACTCTGGGGAACAATTGCTCTTCAGAAAGTGTTTCATTTCTTTCTGAAATGAGCAAAAGGTGATCACACTTGTCTTCAAAATGGCACATTCTTATTTCTATCTTTTTACCAAATTGCTTGCCTTTTTACTAGTAAAACATTTGCCTTAATTTCATTTTTGATAATAAGAATTGTCTCTGTGCATACTTCTGCTCCTGCTACAGCCTAGTAACTTACTTACATCTGTTTAGGTCTGAAGAATTACAGCCTCTAACTAACTTGAAATCAATAGTACTAACAAATGGTTGTGAGAAAAATAATGGAAGCATTGGACAGAGAACGTACTTTTGTAATTTTTGCCGTTGGTATCTCAGAGATTTGATTAGTCAATGTTGTTTTTTTGTCAAGCATGTGTGTTTACTTTCTGTCACAAGTTTGCTATTTAGCAAAATATCATTGGTTTTCAACTTCAAAATAACTATTATGCTTTCATCTTGCATTAGACATACTTATATCAAGTTGTACTCTTCTTGCGTGTACTATGAACTACAATAAGCTAGCCCCTAACCGGTTCACATGTTCCTGTTCTGTCAAGAGATTGCTGTTAAAATCCGAATCCTTCTTGTATATATCATGTCTAGTATGCTTACTGTTTTTCCCTGCATTTTGCTGCTAAGTTAATTAGTTCCATACCAGTTGTTGATTGCCATGGATCATTGATTGACTATTCTCTCGCAGGTATTCAATCATTCACATGGCTTTATATAATGATCTATCATATTATATATATATTATCCATTCAATTTGTTCTAGTCATTGTATAAATTGTATAACATAATTCATTTAATAACCATCACTATAATCAATAAGTTTAGTATTATTTTTATTATTATAAACTAATTAGTATTAGTTTAGCTCCGATGTCATCTGCTCTAAGGTTATTAATTGTGTGGATAAGATTATATCACAGCCTCCAACTGGTGGATCCATTCCAAGGAAGCCAAGTGTCCGATTATAATCCATTGGTTTTTGTTGATCATATGGGATAACAAAACCAAAGTCTTCAATCTGTTATCTTCTCTTCACAACCCTTTCCATCAATCATGGCTTCTGCAACTTTGTCGGCCCTTGCAGGATCTCTTCTATCACCTTTGCGTGACATCAGTTTGGAGAAACTGATCAATTACTTATGGGATTATCTATCATCAACACCTTCACCATCCTCCTCTGATGAGGCAGAGAAACAGCAACGACTGACTGATTCACTGGAAGCCTTGGAAGATGCCAAGTTGACTGTCAGGTTGATGCAGAGTAGAATCATGAAATTGTTTCAAAAACATAAGCAAAACGAGAGGGTTGTTGGTTTGCACAACAAGCTCAAAGATGTTGATTACGACATACAAGACTTGGAATCAGAGATGAACTACATAGAGCTGGAGAGAAAGCTGCAGGAGATCAACAAGGCTGAAGAAGAAGAAGAAGAAGAAGCTGACAGTACTAGTAGCCAATTCAGTAGAAAGCGCTCGTTTCCATTTCGTCTGCCAACTGCTTTCTTATCTAAGAAAAAATGTCGCCTTCCGAAATCATCGCAATCCTCGAGTCTGTCAACAGGTTTTATTTTTTATGCATTATCTTTGTTAATTAATTTGTTTTTGCATGATGGGTATATAGAAAATAAGGTGATTTTAGTTTATTGAAGCTTGAAAATTTTAATTATGCTGCAGATGAAGACATTGTGAGACAGGTTACTAGTATTATAAAACAAATAAATAGCATTGAATCCAAGTTGAAAGATGAAATCAAGTTGGAACAATGGTTTGACCAGATCACCTTCAATGGAGTTTATGATCCAAGGGAACATCATCACTTCAGCAAAAACAAACGTGTCACAACATCATCAACAAATGAAAAGAAAATTTATGGTCGAGATGATGAAATACAACGGTTGATTGAGTTTCTCAAAGGGCCAAATGTCAATGGTAACATTTCTGTTGCACCAATAGTTGGGATGGGTGGTATCGGAAAAACTACTTTGGCTCAGTTTATCTACAACAACAGAGAAATAGAAAATTATTTCGACAAGAAAGCGTGGATACATGTATCACATCACTTTGATAAATTCAAAATTACCAAAGAAATGGTAGATATTATTAGTGTTCAATGTGGCAACACCACTAACTTGGATCTTCTTGAGAGAGAGCTCGAAAGGCATTTAACAGAGAAGAAATTCTTACTGGTGCTAGATGATGTTTGGTCTGATGAATGGCAAGAATTCCTTATCCCTCTCCAATCCGCACAAGCACAGTCTGTTAAAATCATTATGACCTGTAGAGATCCCAAGGTAACAAGGAGCATGGATGAAGACAATAAAATTATTTTGGAAGGTTTGCATACTCATGAGTACTGGTCATTTTTTATGAGTTGTGCCTTTTCGGGAAAAAATCCTGATAATTATGAGCAAGCATTACATGATATAGGAAAGTGTATAATCAGAAAATTGAAAGGATCACCATTAGCAGCAAAGACAGTGGGAAAACTTTTAGGACAAAGTCTAACTGAGAAGCATTGGAAAGATGTCTTGGAGAGTGATTTATGGAAATTGGAAGCTAATGCACATGATATTATGCCTGCACTTGCATTGAGTTACTATCATCTACCTCAACATCTTCAGCTATGTTTTGCCTTTTGTTCGGTGTTTCCTAAAAATCATTTATATTATATGGATGACTTGATTTGCATGTGGATAGCCAATGGGTATATAAATGAAAATGAAAGTAGTTCAAAGACAATGAATGATATAGGAGAAGAGTATTGTCATGAACTACAAGCAATGTCTTTCTTTGATGCAGATTCTTCTACATGGTTCAGAATGCATGACTTAATGCATGATTTGGCTCAATTAGTTTCTCATGGGGATATTTGTATTTATAAGAGTGGAAAAGATAAAAAGATCTCAAAAAATGTCCGTCATTTATATGCACAAGGTTTGGATGATCTTGGGCTAGTATGCATAACTAATAACTTACGCACACTTGTGCTAGAGAGCCATTATGACATGTCTGCCTTCCTCAACTATGAAGCATTCAAAAAAATCAGAGTGCTAGTCATCCTTGATGCTAATATGGAAGAATTCCCAGATGCTATTTGTCATCTGAAACTCTTGCAATATTTGGATTTGAAGAAGACTAACATCAAATCAATACCGGAGTCACTATGTCAGCTTTATCAGTTAAGGGTGTTGAAATTGCCGCCTTCACATACCCTGCCACATATATTTTGTAACCCTATAAACCTAGGTTGGGGCATGTCCGGTCACAAGCTTACATATAATAATGAAGGGGGGCCAGCATATCATGTGAAAAGAGAAAGATTCTACGTGATTGCACAATTGAGAAATATGAATGAAGTAAGAGAACCACTTTCTATTATAGGTTTAGAGAACATCGACAATATGGAAGAAGTGATGGGAGTCAAATTAAAGGAAAAACACCATATCAAGAACTTGCGTTTATATTTTAATGATACAGTGGATCACTGCAAGCATGATGTCCAAGAAGAAGTTCTTGAAGGCCTTCAACCTCATCCTAATTTAGAAAAACTACGGATTTACGGGTACCTGGGTTCCAAATCGCCAAGCTGGCTTATGACGCTTGCATTACAGAAACTACGAAAATTATACTTAATTAAGTGTAGAAATTGGGTATATTTGCCTGCAGCACTTGGGTTGTTGCCCTCCCTGGAGGAACTATGCTTATGTGACCTCGAGAACATAACAGTTGAATGTGATGATTCTGTGGCTGAGATGTTTCCATCCCTACGTTTGCTTGAATTCTACAAAGCAACAATATCATTTAAGGGCATGTCAACCTCATCATCATCATCATCATCATCATCATCATCTCTAACAACACCAGTACATTGCAAGTTGTTTCCTCGTCTTCAGTTCCTCACTGTGGCAGAATGTGATGTAGTGAATGGATTACAATGGGCCTTATATTCAGCACTAGAGCGGCTATGTATAAGAGATAGTCTTGGTCTGGATAACCAATTGCCTGAATGCCTCTCTGGCCTCTCTTCTCTTACTTTATTGAAAATAAGTGGGGCAAAGATTGAAACCTTTCCTAACGAGGTGATGGCCACAATGCATGCACTCAAGGGTTTATGTCTTAAAGATTGTAATGAGCTTTTATCAGTGGAGGGTTTACAAGCCCTCCCGTTCTTGAGAATATTGTTTATTTCTTCTTGCCCAAAATTCAAATCATGGTGTATGGAGGAGATGATAGAGCTGGTCGAATTAAATATAGATGCTTGCCAAGATTTAGAATCTCTGCCTGCTTGGTTGCATCGTCTTCCTTTACTGAAGGACTTGACTATTAAGAGTTGCCCAAAGCTCCTCTCAATGCCGGAGGGAGGCCTCCCTTCCTCGCTTGAAAAATTGAGCATCATAGATTGTGACCCAGGCTTAATGCAACGGTACCAACAAGAGAGGTCTCCAGAATGGCTTATGATTCAGCACATCCCTCAAATGAATTTCAATTTCTGAAAATATATGAACGGTATGAATGTATGGATCCATGACTTTAATTGCTTGTTACTTTGTTTCCTCATTTGAATTATTTATATATAATATTATCTTCAATTTCACTCATCTAATCCAAAGTTATGTTAGGAAAACAATCAAGCTGTTTGGTATCAACATTTGCTCAATCTTTTCCACTCTGGAATCTATTAAGATCAATTGTGACCGGCATTAGAGGATGTGAAGAAATCACTCACAAAGTTCTCCGTGACAGTGATTCTGTAAATCAACTACAAATACTGTTTCTGAATATATTCCTGACATGATGGCTTGGATTTTCTTTTTAAATTTGTTAGCACACCTTCATAATTGACTATATTGGTTCTCAGGTTTTTTTAATCAAATTGATGCTTAGTTGCTTCTCTCCCTTCAAGGCAGTTTTATTTATAATGTTTAAATTGACTCCCACACCACCACATGTATAACTTCTGTCACCGTTTCAAAGCACTTTAATTATAATGAAGCCAATGGATGAATAGTTATTTTATTATTATTTTTTTAATTTTATAAGAGTGATGAGTTAAATCTAATACATTATTTCTTTGATTTAATACAGACTTCATTTTGAGAATAATATTATTCTCTCGAGCAAGGACAAGCAGAATTCAAGTTTTCCCAAACAAGTGTTGAATACTTGGCTTTCATTAATATGATGCTCATATTTGAATTAATAGCATTAATTATCTGACACTCATGAGAGACTGAGGACAAATGCTCACCAATACTAGGCTGCAACATCCAACATTTCATAACACAGATTTGATAAGAAATGTGGACGAATATTTTTGTGATTTTTGAGTTATTAATGTTGATTTGCCCAATCTCGGGGTTAATTATGTTGCTAGGCAAACTAGAGTGATCACTTTATAATGTACTTTGATTTTATCAAACAAGTGGTAGTTGTTTGTGTTGAGTGTATGTGGGGCCCTCATTATGTGGAGAATTGTTTTTGTGTTGGGTATAATGTACCATGATTTATCAAACAAGGGGTATTTATGTAATTTTCCTTTTCCAGTAGTGGCCTAGATTTTTTCTATATATATGGGCAATTCTTTGCGGCTAATTTATTAAAATAATGTTATTTTTTTTTATTAATTCCCAAAATACGCATTTCCGTAACTATTTACGGAAATGCGCATTTTGTATTTTTTTATTATTTTTTTTAAATTAGCGGGTCCCACGGTCATTTTTTAATATTTAAATTTAATTTTTTTAAAAAACAGAGGGGTCCGTTATATTTTTAATATTAAGTTTTTATTTTTTTTAAAACTGCTGGTCCCGGTAGTTTTTTAAATTAAAAACATTTTACATCCAAACCCTTATAATTTTTATTAATTTTTTTTATAATTTTTTTTTCACTTCTACTATGTTATTTTTACTTTCACTAATTGTAACTGGTTGTTAATAATTTAAATAAATAATTTTAATATTTTTTTATAATAAGGGGGTTGTTGAAATGAATTATTGGTGGCATGTGGCACCTACCCCATTCATTAGAGCCATTGGATGAAATTAATCTTAGTCATCCATTTGTTAGGTGGAGGCGTATATAAACTCTCCAAATTCTTTTTCTAAAACACACTAGTCATCCATTCTGTTGGGTGGGGCGTGATATAAACTCTCCAAATCCTTTCTAAAACACACTAAGTATTAATTTTCATCCAAATCTGACTCTCATGGATAAGTTTTGGGTCATATGCGTCACCAATAATTTATTTTAACAACCCCCTTATTATGAAAAAATATTAAAATTATTTATTTAAATTATTAATGACCGATCATAATTAGTGAAAGTAAAAATAACATAATAGAGTGAAAAATTATAAAAAATTAATAAAAATTATAAGGGTCTGATGTAAAATGTTTTTAATTTAAAAAACTACCGGGACCCGCAGTTTTAAAAAAAATAAAAACTTAATATTAAAAATATAATGGGCCCCTCTGTTTTTTAAAAAAATTAAATTTAAAAATTACAAAATGCGCATTTCCGTAAATAGTTACAGAAATGCGTATTTTGGGAATTAATAAAAAAAATAACATTATTTTAATAAATTAGCCATTCTTTGCAAGATGTATTTTATTTTTTATATCATTAAAAACCCTAGTGGGGTTGTAGATATAGACAATCTTGCCGAACTACATATATCTTGTCTTCTTGTGATTGTTTCTACTTTGTGTTTTCTCTCTCGATTATAGGTGGGAATCTAATTCTTAAAAGTTTGGAGAAAATAAAATAAAAAATGTATGGTTTGTTTTGTGCTCTTGTGTATCGCCTATGGTCATCTTAGTTGCTTCATGTGAGTTCTCACCATAATAAAGATTGTTAACACTAAATTGGAACATTAACCACTGACTTTCGGATAATTTGTTTATTGTTGAGAAAAACTTGAGATCAGAGAAATGGTAATGTGTTACTTTTTAAATAGCTTTGTGTTTTTTAAAAAAATTAGATAAATCACTAATTTTTTTGAAAACTAGAAAAGAATAGGGTGTTTGTTTAGTGTAATGCAACAAAATAAGATAAGACACCAAGGTTTAACATGGAAACTCAAAAATGGGAAACCCACGGGCAGAGGAGCAGCAAGAATTCACTATTTTGAAGATTGGTACAAGGAAGAGATGAAGAAGATGGTTGCTGAGTTTCATATATTTTCACTATAGTAAACCCCCCTACTTTCTTTTCCCTTTTAAAGTGGCCCTTAGACATACTGTACATCAATATGAAAGTAAGCCCTAGACCAACATTACAAAAAGCCCAAATAACATACATGATCATATAGTAGAAGCCCAAAACAATTGTTCTCATGCTTGAGTCACACCATCTTCAGGACTAGTTGGGAATTCATGTCACCAACACTAACAATCTCCACCTTGACATGAATTCCATATCAAGGAATGGAAGTACTTGCGTCAATCTTCAACATAAAGCTGTCATCCTCTACCATAAGCCCTAATGGGCAAAACAAAATCAACATCTAACTCCAACCAAGTTCAAGCAATGCTCAAACTTGGCCATTGGAAGAGATCTAGTCATCATATCAGCAGGATTATCATGAGTATTGATTTTGTTAATAACTATTTTACCACGAGCAATCACATCACGAACAAAATGGTAACGTACATCAATGTGTTTGGTTCTCTCATGGAACATCTGATCTTTAGTGAGAAAATGGCACTCTAATTATCACAAAAGAGAGTAGTAATCTGCAAATCACCACTAAACTCACCAAACAAGCCCTTCAACCAAATGGCTTCCTTGCAAGCTTCTATAATAGCCATGTACTCTGCCTCTGTAGTGGATAAAGCAACTGTAGTCAGTAAAGTAGCTTTCCAACTGATAACCTAACCTCCAACGATGAACACGTATCCAGTCAATGATCTTCTCTTATCAAGATCTCCAGCAAAATCAGAATCAACAGATCCAATGACTTCATCTTCAGTTCTCCCAAATTGCAAACAAACATCAGAAGAGCCACACAAATACCTGAATATCCACTGAACTGCTTTCCAATGTTCCTTGCCCAGGTTTGCCATGTATCTACTAACTGCACTTACTGCAAATGATAGATCTTGGTAAGAACAAATCATAATATACATAAGAGATCCCACAGTACTAGAGTATGGGACTCGTGACATATAGTCAACATCATCATCCGTCTGAGGAGATAAAGCTGATGAAAGTATAAAATGGGTTGCTAGTGGAGTACTAACATATCTGGCATTCTCCATGTTGAATCTGTGAAGAACCTTCTTGATATACTCCTTCTGGCTAAGGTACAACTTGCCTGCCTGTCTATCTCTGTAAATTTCCATACCAAGAATCCTCCTGGCAGCTCCTAAGTCCTTCATCTCAAACTCTCTTCTGAGCTGGACTTTAACTTTCTAAATTCCTTCCTTGTTCTTAGCTGCAATCAACATATCATCAACGTATACAAGGAGATAAACAAGTGACCCATACTTACCTTTTCTGACGTAGACGCAACTATCATACCTACATCTCTTGAAACTCTGAGAGATCATGAATAAATCGAACCTTTTTGTACTATTGTCTGGGAGACTGTTTCGGGCCATAAAGGGACCTCTTCAGTAGGCAACCTTAGTCCTCTTTTCCTGGAACCACAAACCTTTCTGATTGTTGCATGTAGATATCCTCCTCCAGTTCTCCATGTAAAAAGGCAGTTTTTACATCCAATTGATCCAACTCAAAATCATGCATCACCACAATGCAAAGCAAAGATCTTATAAAGCTATGTTTTACAACTGGAGAAAACACATCTGTGAAATCAACACCTGAAATTTGACTATAACCCTTTGAAATGAGCCTTGCTTTGTGTCTGCCTTCTTCAAATCCTAGTATACCTTCTTTTCTCTTGAATACCCATTTGCAATAAATTGTTTTCTTGTTCTTATGAAGTATCTCCAAAGTCCATGTGCCATTTTTATGAAGAGGTTCCATCTCTCTATGCATTACAATCATCCATTTGTCAGAATCTTCAGAATTGATTGCCTCTGCATAGTTAGAAGGCTCTCCAATTAAGTCAATGTCTTCAGCAACACTCACGGCGTAGGCAACTAGATCAGCTTCAGTAAATCTCTGTGGTTTCTTGGTTGTTCTTCTGTCTATGTTTCTAGCAATAGTATATTGTGTGGTTGGTTGTGCTAGTAATTGTAACTGATTTGAAGTGTCAATATTATCTTGCTCATCTGAGCATGATTTAGAAGAAGATGTAGATGCAAGTTCTGAAATCTGAAGCTCCATGTGCATACCTGACTTTTGCTGAGTTGTGTCACAAGAGTCATTAGTTGGAAAACCTCTTAACATAATAGCTTCATCAAATATAACATCTCTGCTCACAATGGTTTAATGGGTCACCAGGCACTACAACTTGTATCCTTTAACACCATATTTATAGCCAAGAAATATACATTTAACTGATATAGGTTCAAGTTTTCCATTGTTGATGTGAGCGTAAGCAAGGCAACCGAAGATCTTTAAATTAGAATATACAACAAGAGTATCAGACCATACCTCAATAGGAGTCTTCTTGTTGAGAGAAATTGAGGAAGATCAATTGATGAGGAAACAAGCTATAGAAGCTGCTTCTACCCAAAAAGAATTCTGCAAACCAGCATTAGAGAGCATACACCTAAGCTTCTCCATGATGGTTCTGTTCATTCATTTTTGCAACACCATTTTGCTGTGGAGTTCCAATAACTGTATGGTGTTTAACAATACCTTTTAACTTGCACAAGGCATTAAATTCATTTAAACAAAACTCCAAACCATAATCTATGCGAAGGTGCTTTATCTGCTTCACTGTTTGTTTTTCAATCATAATTTTCCATTCATTGAATATCACCAAAACATCGCTCTTGTGCTTTAAAAAGAATAACCAAACTCTTCTGGAGAAGTCATCAATAATGGATAACATATAACTGGCACCTCCATTTGAAGGAACTTTTGAAGGTCCCCAGAGATCAGAATGCAAGTAATCTAGTGTGACTTTAGTGTTGTGAATACCTTAGGAGAATTTAACTAGCTTCTGCTTGCCAAAAACACAGTGTTCACAGAACTCTAACTTGTTAGTACTCTGACCATCTAGAAATCCTCTTTTGCTTAATTCAGCGATGCCATTCTCACTCATATGCCCCCAAATGCATGTGCCAAAATTTTGTAACATCGCTCTCCTGCATGGTCTTAAAGACAATTGCTACATCGCCTGTAACTGTAGTACCTTGCAAGACATATAACTTGGCAATTTTTCTCTGTCCTTTCATCATAATAAGAGCTCCCTTGCTAACCTTACAAAATCAGACTTAGTTTTTCTCATTCCCTGTCAGAGGTTTGGACTTCTTGGATCCCATCAATAGATACTCAGTGTCAAATACTGTGGGACCTTCTTTCCAGATCAATCTGCTGGAATATTTGGCTAGAGAGAAATAATCATATATATTGTTAATTTTCAAGCTCTGCCTGTGTTTTCTATTATTGCCAAAACAATTCACATGTTTCTTGCTTGGATTCTGCATTTAGGGATCCGTAACATCAACATGTTCCTTCGGATTCAGTCTAAAAGCTAAAGTGCTCTTTAGTCTTCTTGAGCGCAAGACCTACTGAGCATAGAGTTAACATGGACCACCTGCATTGAGACTGATCCACCCCTATATTTTTCCCCTGACACTTGAAGATGGCCTTTGTTACCTTCTCGTGACCTTCGTCTCTTCAACTGTGCTTTTTATCTTCTTTCTACTTCTTCGGTTGTCTGGGTTTTAGAAGTTCATCACCTTTGGTAATGGCCTCCTAACTTGTTTGGCTTTGTGTTTGTTTCTTTTCTTGTTGGGCTTCTGTTGTCTGTGGCTCTTCCTTCCTTTTGTTCTTGCTGCTTTTTGTTTAATAAAATATGGTTAATCCACTTTCATATATATATATATATATATAAGTTTAAAGAAGAAAGAGTAGAATGAATTGTAGTTTATCCAATTTTTAAAAAAATAAATAAATAAAACAAATAATGTAAGTATGTAACTCCTTCAAAGTTTTACATGACTAATGTTTCTTTTAACCTTTTCAAATATCCATAACTTCTTCGCAATTCAATTTATAAAGTCATGTAGTGCGGGACAGCATCATCAAATCATGTGAAGGTCTTGTACATGCTTCAATACTTAAAACACTATAATATAAAATAATTAAACAAATTAAAAACAGTAAATCTTTTTTTTAGAAAGGTACTTAACAAGACCAAGAGTTACATCTCCATGGAAATAACAAGAAACAAAGAAGAAAAATAGATATCAATATTCCTTGATTGATAATAAATGATAATAAAACAAACAAATTAACGTGCTCTAATATTCTTCTTTGTAGGATAAGAAGCCATTTATTAATACAACAAAGCCCTTCAGGTTTCTTAGTGTTCCTCTTCATCCGTATGTACCCTTTCTCACGAAGTCATCTCACTTTGTTCTGGAACCCGACTATTCCCCGGTTCCAGCCTATTATATTCTGACAAGTGTCATATATGATATTATTATTTTTTTTTATTGTGATTTGGGGACACGTGCCAGGTTTTAATAGGCTGGAACCCGGGAATTCCCTAGTTCCATAAGCAAGCGAGATGACTTCTTTCTCCCCCATTTAGGGCCCCATGAGTTCTTCACAATGATGTAATCTTGGCCCTTGGATGTTCCATATCCAACGGCTGCCACTCCATGATCAAGCTTACTCCCACAATGTCCATCATACACTCCCTGTAGTCCAAGTTCACACCAAAAAGTTACTATATATATATATATATATATATGTGCATTCACTAGTTTTAATGAAATATGTAAATAATATATGTATCTTTCTCCACTATAGAACTGGAAATCTCTCCATGTCACACCTTCAAGTTCACCCTAAAACCATATCCATGGTGATATATATATATATATATATATATATATATATATATATATATGTATGTATGTATGTATCACTACACCAAATTACAGTTATAGAAGTAGACAAGGAGAACCAGTTTATTAAAACCGGCTCTAATGAATGGGATTAAAAATTTAATCCCACGTTTAGAACTGGTTTAAATATTATTATAAACAAAATTAGCCAATCTCACCGTGGACCCTTTGCATAGCTCACGTTGGTGAGAACTCCATCATTCTCCCCCTCTTAGCCAATCTTGCAGTTCTCCCTCATCCATAGCGACGGCGACAACAGTGATGACATAAATACACACACACACACACACACACATATATATATATATGTATCACTATACCAAATTACAGGTATAGAGTCAGACAAGGAGAGCTGGTTTTAAAAACCGACTTTAATGAATGGGATTAAAAAATTAATCCTACTTTTAGAACTGGTTTAAATATTATTATAAACAAAATTAGCCAATCTCACTGTGGACCTTTTGCATAACTCGCATTGGTGAGAACTCCATCATCCACCCCCTCTTAGCCGATCTTGTAGTTCTCCCTCATCGACAGCAATGACGATGACAGTGATGACATAGATGTATATGTATATATATATGTATCACTACACCAAATTACAGCTATAGAGGCAAACAAGGAGAGCTGGTTTTAAAAACCGGTTCTAATGAATGGGATTAAAAAATTAATCCCACTTTTAGAACCGGTTTAAATATTATTATAAACAAAATTAGCCAATCTCACCGTGGACCTTGCATAGCTCACGTTGGTGAGAACTCCATCATCCTCCCCTCTCAGCCGATCTTGCAGTTCTCCTTCATCGACAGTGACGGCAATGGCGGTGATGACAAATGATATATATATATATATATATATATGTATCACTATACCAAATTACAATTATAGAGGCAGACAAGGAGAGCTAGTTTTAAAAACCGGCTCTAATGAATGGGATTAAAAAATTAATCCCACTTTTAGAACCTGTTAAAATATTATTATAAACAAAATTAGCCAATCTCACCGTGGACCCTTTGCATAGCTCACATTTGTGAGAACTCCATCATCATCATCCTCTCAGCCGATCTTTCAGTTCTCCTTTATCGACAGCAACGACAATGACGGTGATGACATAGATATATATATATATATATATATGTATCACTACACCAAATTACAGTTATAGAGACAGACAAAGAAAGCCGGTTTTAAAAACCGGCTCTAATGAATGGGATTAAAAAATTAATCCTACTTTTAGAACCGGTTTAAATATTATTATAAACAAAAGTAGGGTTTTGATGTGAAGTAATGGCACCGAGGGCATCACCTCATCACCTCTGAAAGTAGCTCAGATTGCTATTGATTCCATTGGGTTGGGTTATAACATCAGCACTGATCTGAGACTCAAGTACTGCAAGAAAGAGTGTGCAGATCCATGTCTGATAGAGCTTGATCATGATCAGGTCCAAGATCTAGTTCTTCCCGGCGGCATATCGGTTGCAAATGTTCCCAAGGCCATCAAATATGACAAGGGATAGAGGACACGATTTAGATCTGATGTTCCCTCTTTCAGCAGGTATATTCAGCAACTTGAATTTGCTCCTTGGTTTGATGTTCTATTGCTCTTACATGTCACATTTATGTGTTCAATTAAATGCTCCTCTGCTTTGAAGGATTGGTTATTTGACTTAGCATGTACTAATTCATGACAAATGAATAGATCATTTGGTAATTGTTATGTTTTGTTTAATTGCATGACAACTTTGAAAATAAGAGATGTCGGTTTTGTTTGTCATTTCAATATATTCCTTGGGCCAATGTTAATGGCATGGTGTTGTCACCATGTATTTTCTTATTGTTTGGCATGGTTATTCCAAAGTCTTTGATGCTGAGACATGTGAGTTTCGAATAGAATCAGTCTTAGATTTTATTTTTACCAATCTAATAGACCATACTAATTGCTTTTTACTCATTGTTTCATCCATCACAAGAGTGCACTTCAAGCAATAATAGAGTACATTTTGCTCTAATCTATATGAACCATAGAAAAATTCTTCAACGCAACTTGTTACTTAATCCATTGTATTACTAGCATCTTAAGCAAAGAATTTGGGCATCATTTTGAGCTTATCTTTTGCTAATATTTAAATTAATCATTTGAAACCAGGTTTTATCAAGCAAGTTGATTTGTGATTGACTGTGTTAGAATATTGAATTAGTGCCCATCAATTGATGAATTATGATTGATAATATTGATGATAATGCCAGCTCTTTAAAGTAGTACATCCTATATGCTATCATTAGCCAATTGGGCAAATTGATGGAATCAGTTGATGTGGCAACATCTAAAGGGTAATTTGTATGGTTGACCTGCTTTTTAGTAAGGGGCACTTGCATATGTACCACAAAACAAAAAGTTTGAAATTATATGTATATCACTGTAAATAAGGAATTTGCTTATGTATCCTAGTACTTTAAAATTTTTTGCTTGTACTAATGGCCAGGGGTGTAAATGATATATTTGCTGACATACCCAAGAAACCTTGAATATTTTTTTTGCTAGTTGTCACATTCTCTTAAAAACAGAAATCCTCCTGAATCCATGTTGTTGTGTTTTCCATTCACAAATTAAAATGTGAGGATTAATTTGGATATGAGGTCTTTAAAATATGGTTTTATATCATGTTAAAGTTTCATGCAATTATATTGTTTACAGTAAGACATACACATATACACTTTCGGAAGGGGGATATAATCTAATATTTGCAGTAAGACATGCAAACAATAACTCAGGGTTCCATGAGTTATTGCTTAATTTGCTTTGTTTGTCTTGATTGTGGGAATCAAAAATTTCTTTCTTTCCCCACTTTTAAGGCTAGGTTTTATTTTATTTTTATCCTTTTGGTTTCTTCATATCTCTCTATCTTATTGTTTTAGATGTCACCATATGCAATCAGCCAATTTATATTGTGGCCCTCATGTTTATGCCTTGAGAATGCTCATTTCTATATCTTCCAATATAAAATTGCATAGTCACTGTAGAATTATACTATTTTCCAATCTAATTAGTTGCACTGCTGGGAGGGCCATCACTGCTAAGAGCCTGTAAATGTTTCTGAAGGTAATGCAGAGTATATCTTGCTAATTTTTTTTTAATTCATGGTGGATTTTTTTATCTCTTTGTATTGAATTTATTGATTTTGCCCTAAATTATTCGTGTTTCATGCAGAGAAGAAGTCCATGGAGAAGCATGGAAAGCATCGGAAGAAGAATTCTGAGTCAGTGAGTGTTCTTTCTTTACCCTAAATCATGTTCCTTTTTTTTGGAATTTTATTTTATTCTGGCTGTATTTACTGATAGAAAAGAGGTGATATATATATTTGTGGTGCTCTTGGATGGAGGGAATGAAAATGGAGGAAAATAATTGATAGAGGTGAAAAGAAAAGGAAAGATAAATTTCATTGGTATATGTCTTCTTAATTTGTATATCCATCTTATTTTCTGTGTGTTTGCATTTTGGACTTGGGATTGAATGAGAATAGATGAGAACATGGACACTGGTGAAAGGGAAAGCAAAGATTAGAAATTTCATGGATGTATATCCATCTTATTTTCTGTGTTTGTGGACTTTGGATTGAACTTAAATGAAAAAAAAAAAACCACAGAAATTGGTGAAAGGAAAAGCAAATATTAGAAATTTTGTTAATATGTTTTTTTTTCTTGCTTATCCACATGTGCATCCAAATTGTTAGCTGAAATTGTTAAGAAAGGAGATGTCATAATGGTTTATGCTTGTTACTTGGTACTCAGTTGTTGAGGGAAAAAATATTTACTATTGCAAACTGGTACCACACCTAGAGTCATTTGATGGCATAAGAAAATGGATCCAATTGTTTGGTTGTGATCTGGTCCCTGGAACAGCAGAGATTTATATAACAAAAAAGCATTAGTTGGTGGACCATGTGTTGAAAGAGCGGTTTGTGATTTATTGTTGGAGATTGAAGGTGATCAGAGTATCTACACTGCAGGTAACTATGTGAATGTCAATGACACAGTTGTGCATTGGAACCTAGACCTGCTGAATTGTCTTTGTTTCTAGTTACTTATTTAGATGCTTAAAGTTGTTGTTACTGTATTAGAAGCTGTTTGTTTGTTTCAGCATGTATGCTAGTGTGATTCCAGACAAGTATGTCTGTTATGTGTTTGTTTAAATGACATATGTCGAATGCTGAAGCAGAGTGTGCTTTTCAGTGTGAATTCATCTCAGTTCTTCTTCTTTAGTGTGAGATTACATTTCATTGTTGGTCTGGAGTGTGAGTGAACTTTACTGAGAATTCTAAGTGTGTGTTTCTTGATCCTGACATTTATAACGCAAATAAATTTTTTGATATCATAATTAATTTAATTCTCTAGATCACTAAATCATGGTCTCAAGGTACTGCTTTGTTTGCACAAATAATATTACTAACAGGAATGCATGTGAAGTCTTTATAATACAGGAATTTACACGCGTATAACAACTAAAAGTTTTATCGCATGCATACCAACAACTACATGCTTGAATGAAGAATATCAATATATACCATCCACATTCTTGAATGAAATGGAGCATGAACTCAATTTTGTTAATTTTATAAAGTTATGATTTGCTGTTATCTTCTTTCCTTAATGAAAGAAGCACAGCAAGCAGGCAAAGATCAGATTGATAGTAGTTACCTTGCTATTCTTGGGTTTGCTTCAGTGGCAGGGAATCATGGAGGACACTTCCATTGACCTTTAAGTTGCCTGTCCAGGCCATTTAAAGTAAAAATGGATAAACAATGATCAATGATCTCAAAAATTCATGAACAATGGGTTGGAATCTGTTCATGCTGCATATCAAAATCAAGAACTCTGTCATGAATCTAAAAGAAAATTAATCAGCTGGTTTATAGCAATTTTGAGTTGAAAACATCTTTTTCTTTTCATTTTTTCGTCTAAGCTGGGCAAGATTTAAAATTCGAGGGATGTGACCTGAAAAAGAGTTATTAGAAAGATCTACGTAAGAGAAGAAGGGGCTATGCATATGGAGATCTGGTAAAGGACTGAGAACAAATTTGAAGAAAGATCAAGATTTTCCATGTGAGTGAAAGTTAAGAATTCAGGGATCATCCCCTGAATCTGGTTATCAGAGAGGTCTAAACCAATGAGGTTGTGAGTAGTCAAGTTCCACAACCAATCAATGATCAGTTTTCTGTTGATAGAGTGTTGATTTATTTTGATTTTTCTGTTATATTAACTGTTTTTAGTAGAGAAATGTGTTTCGATTTACTAATTAGTTTTTGCTTATATTGGCTTTTTTGAGCAAAGGCTCAATGCCCTTATAAATGATCATTGCTTTATCTCCGTTGTCTGATATTAATCATGTCGGGATGTTAATTGCACTCCTACTAGATAAGCTGAGCTATAGCATTTGGTTCTCTCTCATGCATTAATAATGCCAAATTCACTAATGTATGCCATCTCTTTCTTGAAATCATTTAGAAACTTTTTTGGTGGGATGACTGTGAATTATAGATTGATTAGAATGGATGGACCATGATGGCATCTTAATTTAGCAAGTAGAGAATTCTTCATCTATTCATCATGATGTCATTGTGTTGTTGTGCCATTGCCAATGACCATTGCTAATGGAGGGGGAAAAAAATGAAGCTTTGTAATCTGATTGATTTGATAGGTATCCCCTATGGTCAACTCATATCAACTATATCCCAAATAGTTTCAAAGCATGCATAGACCTGAGCAACCTTTGATGGATTCCATTAGAAAAGTTCAGACTGAATGTTGATGAGAAACTATTATCATGCATAGAAGTAAGTCTCATTTTGAAGAACCTCTCAACTAGAGAAGCTATTTATTGAAAGAAATAAAGCAAGAAGAAACTAAGATACAAGAGTCTAAAAAGAGGAAACAAGAAGCCAAATCAGAAACTAAACCCAAACTTTCGAATCGAATTCATCAACCAAGAAGGGAGGTCTTTTCCAAACAAGAAAAGGTTGAGATGCTGGTGATGAAATCCAAGAATAGCTAGATTGACTGCCGGAGAACCCCAACTGGAGGGAGTGATGTGTATCTGAGGATGGTCGCACATGTCCAATAAGAACTTCAAATTGTTAACTTGATCCTCAAACCTCCAGGAAGAAACGTGGTCAGGGCATTGAAGTAACTGGAGGATTGCATGTTGATCACTTATGATATGTTTGACAGGGATGTGGAGATCCAACGCAGTGTGAAGGGCCACTTCAACAGCAAGCAACGCATCAAAGGAGCTCTCCGAACAACTGCTAGAAGTGCAACCTGCAAGAGAGATTTTGTAATTAGCATCAGCAAAGAAGAAGCCAACAGAACTCACCTTAAGATCATGATTAGAAGCAGCATGAGTGAAGAGAAAATTATCATCAATGGATGAGAAGTTGCTCAACAAAAATTTTCTCCGCACGAGATCAAAGTTGCTACGGGAGAAATCATCAACAAGGGCAGTTGCCCTGGACACAATATTAGAGTAAATGGGGCGAGAATTTCTGAAGATAACATCACACCGGCACAACCAGATGAACCACGCGCAAGCGGCGATGAGAGCTAAGATATGCATAGACTGTCTGAATTCAATAACCCAATTTCCAGATGAAAATCCGTTAGTAAAAGATATAGGAATATTAAGCATGCTGGTGATCTGGTCCCAAATCAAAAGAATTCTATCACATTGACCAAACAAATGATCAGCGGTCTCACTATGGATACCACAAAAAACACAGGGATTCTCAGGGCCAAGATGAATATTGTAAAGAAATGCTGATGTGGATAAGCGACCCCTTAAACACAACCAAATGAAATGTTTAATTCTGGGAGCAATAGGAATACTCCAAACAATGTTCCAACCATCCCAACCTTCAGAAAAAACCGACTGTCTGTTCAAAGTGTGATAAACAGCAGAAGAGATTTTGGAACAAGAAGCTTTTGGAACCCAAATCCAATGATTATCAGAGTTTTGATCAATAGAAAGAAATTTCCTGTCCAAGTTCTCAACATTACTACCAAAAATTTGGTTAAACTCATGCACGGACCACTGGTCATTAGCAATAATATCAGAGAAAGAAATACGATCCAAATCAACATCCATATTGAGATAAGTAGGTTTAAGAGCAACAGGAATGTCATAAAGCCAGGGATCCCAAAGAATAGAAGTGTTCAAAGGGTTGACAGTATTAATTTTGCAATGGTGTTTAATAAAAGCAGCAGATTTGCATAAGCCTCTAAAAAACCAAGAACACTTGGCCGGCACAGAATCAAGCCAAAAATTAACTTTCCCATACTTATAAAGTAGAATTTCGACCCAAAGACTATCATGATTATTTAAGTATTTGAAAATATTTTTAGACATGAGGGAATGTTTTGCAAGAGTAAGATTTTTGATACCTAAGCCCCCCTCAGACTTACTTTCTGTAATAATGTTCCAACTCACATTATGGATGCCCTTTCCATTACCATTCCTATTCCAAAAAAATTTTCTCACAACTTTGGAGATTTCAGAAAGGATTGAATCAGGGATGGGGTAGACAATTTGGAAGCAAGTTTATTGACTTTATCTATCATAGGCTGGAAAGTAATAGGAGCTAATCTTTTAGGAGAGATGAAAACTCCAAGATATTTAAAAGGGAAATGGGCATGTTTGAGATTTAGGATGTCACAAATACGGTTAAGAATATGATGATTCATCCAAGAAGGAAAAAATATTTGAGATTTATTTAGGTTGGGTTGCTGACCAGAGATGATGCTATAAAAATTAAAACAAGCTTGAATGTTTTTGGCGACTTTGCGAGAAGCGGGAGTAATTAGAATCAAGTCATCAGCATACATTAAGTGATTGAAATTATGAGGTAGATTACTATTAAAACCAGGGATTAGATTATGCTGAAGACTAAAATTGAGCATAGTTGTAAGAATCTGAGACACGATAATGAAAAGGTACGAAGAGATTGGATCACCCTGACGAACACCTCTGAAAGAAGGGAACCAAGGGGTTGGTTTTCCGTTAACTAAAAGAAAGAACGAACAAGCATGAAGACAAGATTTAATCCAAGAAACCCACAAAGGAGGAAAATTCATTTTAATAAGAATGGTAAGAATTGCACTCCAACTAAGGGTATCTTATGCTTTTTCGATATCAAGTTTGATAATCATCCTAGGGGGGCTGTGTGTATCAAATTCAATCGAATGGGCAACCTCTTGCACACGATAATGTTATCAGAAGTGCTGCGATTAGCAACAAAACCCACTTGTTCGCGACCAATGATAACAGGAATAACCTTTTTTAATCTATTGGCAAGCAACTTCGAGAGAATTTTGAAACAAACATTACATAAGGAAATCGGGCGAAAATCAGACACCAATTTAGGATTATCCTTTTTGGGAATAAGAGCAACATAGGTCTTACCCCAAGAAGAAGGAATAAAGGAGGTTTTAAAAAAATGTTGAATTGCTTCAAAAAGATGATTTCCAACAATTGGCCAAAAAGTTTTGTATAATTCCACGTTAAAACCGTCGGGACCGGGGGACTTATCTGAAGGAAGATCGAGAATAGTTTGATGAACTTCCTCCATAGTAACATTGCTGATGAGAAAGGCACTATCAGAATCAGAGATCTTAGGAATGTCAGGGGGAAGTTCGACTTGATTGCTAGGAGAGTAACAATCAGATCCACTCCAGAGATGTTTGTAGAAATTCATGAAAGCATTTTCAATACTGGAAGGATCACTGAAAACGTTCCCATAAGAGTCTTCAATTTGAGGAATATAATTGATATGAGAACGCGTACGATAGATAGCATGAAAGAAGCTTGTATTCTTATCTCCATTAGAAATCCAATTTAAACGAGCACGATGTGCCCATCTAATAGAATTCTGGCGCTGTAACGCAGACAATTTTGCATAAAGACTTTTGAGAACAAAATGAGAATTAGAATCAGACTCTGAAAGCTCAAAGGAACTAATTTCAGCTTCAGTTTTGGAATTGGCCATATCTAAATTATTAACCCCTGAAATACTCCAACGATTGAGATTAAATCGAGCGCGAGAGAGAAAGTGGGAAAACACGTGCATAGGATTACCACGAGGAGTAAAATCCCAAGCATCGCGAATACACGAATGACAACCAAGATAGTCCAACCAAAAATTTTCAAATTTAAACGATTTTTTCTTGAAAACAGTAGAAATATTAGCAGAGAGAAAGAGCGGAGAATGATCTGAGAAAGAGCGATTGAGATGCGAAAGGGTGTAAGATTTGAAGATGTCATTCCACTCAAGATTGACCAGACAACGATCTAGTCTGGCCCATCGGTGAGCAGAACCTAACTGGTTGTTACACCAAGTAAAAGGGGAGCCAACGTATTTAAGATCCAGCAGATTATTACCGTCAATAAAATCGTTGAAAAATATAGACTTACGGCTGTAATGGGTGAAAGAGCCACCTTTGTGCTCGATTCTGGTAAGAATAGAGTTAAAATCCCCCAGAATAAGCCAAGGAAGCTTAAGAGAAGAAAGTTTGGAGAGTTCGTGCCACAGAAATCTTTGAGAGATACAACGAGAAGAGTTATAAACCACCGAGATGATGAAATTTTTAGAAAAAGAAGAGGAAACCACAATATGTAAAGCACAACGAGAAACAAAGATAGGGGTAACTCGGCCGATGACCGAGTTCCAAAGGATAAAAATACCACCTGAAAATCCTTCCGCAAGAACCGAAGCCCACTCCCAGTGTTTGGGAATTTTCTTACAGAGGCGATCGACTCGATCCGAATTGGCGCGAGTTTCAACTAAACAAACCAGAACGGGTTTGAGCTTCTTGATAAGTCTGAGAAGTCTAGAAGAAGTATCCCGATCGGAGATACCCCTGCAGTTCCAACATAATATTTTAGTAGTGTTCATAATCATCATAAAAAAAGGAGGAAGAGAAAAAAAAACTCCCTAAAGAGGAAAGGAAGAAAGTAGTAGACGAAGCGTCAAGGTCCTGAACACCCAGCTTCCGTTCTGCCCTTTTTCGGCGAGATTTCTTCAACATGGATTCCTTTTCTGATGAGAGCTTCCCGTCTAATCCCAGCCTGATACTGTACTAAGGTCATAGAGTCTTCCGGTTCATTCTCTTCATCTGGCATCTCGTCGTCTTCGTCTTCCGAAGAACCATCATCTTCTTCACTGTCTTCTTCCATTTCACTGGATTCAAGGACAGAGGAAACCTGAGCAACAAGAGAATCATGAAGCGGATCAGAAGGAAGAGTGTTAGAGGAGACAACCGGGACCGAGGCTCTCAGGATGGGTGGGGGGAAGTAGGTCTAGGGTCAGGTCTAGAAGGGTCAGATGGCAGAGGGGTTCCTTGAGAACTACGAAAGGGAACTATCTGATTGAGAGGGTTGGATGGTGGGGATTCTCGATTAGGGTGTGAGTGGTCTCGAGCGGTGTGAAGACATAAAGAGTCTGACAAAGCAGATATCTGGGGATCAACCAAAGGAGATGGCGATGGAGTCAAAGAGATAACCCCGGTAACATCGTTAATCACGGAGTTTGGATTAACGGCTAGATCTTCAACGGGATTTCGAACGTTAAGAGTTTCGACGAGATCATGGTGTGGGGAATCGCGAAAGGCATGGAAAGTGGACGACCGCCCACGTCCAGCAAATCTTGATCCGCCACGTAAGCTGTGTGAGCCAGCTTCTTGGGACTCTGTAAAATCAGTTTCCACACCGTCTGCTGTGCGAGGAGTCACGTGAGGGGCACATGTAGCACCACCACCGCGACCCCGAGCACGACCACGCCGGCGAGACACCAGAAGCCACGGTCCAAAGTCCGATTCCGGGCTTTCATCAGGGTTAGGGACGAAGATGGGGTCAGCAGCATCCATGATCTGATCAGCATCATTCGAGACCTGGGTGACTTTCTCTGCCTGCTCTCGTTCTTCACGAGAGGGTAAAGAGAACCCACCGGCCCCGGACAAAGCAACCCGAGTGCAAGACTTGCTACCATGACCGATAAGCCCACAGTTGTAACAGAACGTCGGCAGACGTTCATACATCACCACCACAAACACCCTCTGAAAATCGTCACCAATCCAAAATCCATGACAAAGAGGTTTAGATAAATCTATTTCAATGCAAACCAGAGCATATTTAGATCTAGCCAGAGTGGACGTAAATTCATCGACCTTGATGAGATTACCAAAGTTGCTGGTTATCGATTCAAGAGTGTCTCCGTCCCAGCATTCAACTGGTAAGTTGTGAAACTGTACCCAGATAGCCGCAGAATTAAGCTTGGCAAAACTTGGTTCGAAGAAAGGTTTCCACGGGGACAACTGCAAAATGATTCCGTTTACAGACCAAGGTCCATCAAGAAGGAGCTTCTGCATGACTTCCTCGGAAGGACATCTAACTAGTAAAAAACCATTTGGAAGGTTAGAGATGAAGATTTCTCCGAAGTGGTTCCATTTATCCAGCAACGATGATTTGACTTGCTCGAATGGAGGAGACTTGCCGAACAGTTTGCCATACAAAGCATATTGAAATTTCGTGCGACCGCGATTAATGGCATCATTGTCCAACCGGACGAAATTGGAAGTACTGGCCTTGAGTTTATTGAGGAGTTGCTCATTATGAAGAGGAGAATTGTCCGTGGAAGAAGTTAAAGAAGCTGCAATTTGGGACCAGGATTTTTTAGGAGGAGGGGGGTGAGAAGGTTGACCCCCGCTTGCTATGGCAAGGGGGGAACAAGGTTTTCAGCAAGCTCAGGCAAAAGAGATCGCACAGAGCTCCACTACACATTTTAACATTTTAGAAGTAAGTCTCATTGAATCATTCATGCAATGAGTTGTCATTGTCTTGAACTGGCTCCAGTTTGAGTGTTGAAAAATATAACGCACGGTAGTAAGTAAAGACCCATTTTCTTTTGTGCTTGTTTATCATGATTCTTAATTCATTGAGAAGAAAAGGTGGAACCCAATTAGAACTCACATTGAAAACCAGTG
This sequence comes from Dioscorea cayenensis subsp. rotundata, assembly GCF_009730915.1. Classification (NCBI taxonomy): domain Eukaryota; kingdom Viridiplantae; phylum Streptophyta; class Magnoliopsida; order Dioscoreales; family Dioscoreaceae; genus Dioscorea; species Dioscorea cayenensis. Next base: position 3,920,991 of record NC_052473.1, read on the forward strand.
AGAGTTACCTGACATAGCAAGTGTTTTTAATTTCTTAAGTTGAGTGAAGGGTTGTGCAGATATAATAACACACATCTGACTATGAGAAAGATCCAAATGTACTAGCTCTGCAAGATTTCCAATCTCCTCTAGTAATTAATGATCCTGTTAGTTGATTAGAAACAAGCAATAATTCCTCCAAAAAAGAGAGTCTTGCTAGGGATAAAGGAACAAAAGCAGTTCCTTAAGCATATGGTAGTTTATATCCAACTTGTTTTAGTTCTAATATTGACTAGATTGCAAAAGCAGTTCTCATAAAATAAATTAATAATCTTGCATGTATCTTTTTTTTGGTAGTTATAATCATACTCAGTTACTAACCTTGAGTCTCAATGCTTTACTCCTTTGAATCTTTACTTCGGTATTCTCTTTTGTTTCTATTATTAGTAAGTCCAGGTGGCCATTTCGCATCACTTGTTCTATGTTATTAAATATTGTTGTATTTTAGTTGTAAATACTGTCTTTCTTGATTTAATTAAATATACTTTGTTTCTCCTCGAGAGTGCAGGCCGATGTAACAAAATTATCTACAAAAGGAATTTCTTACCAACTCTTCTGTTTTTGTAATTGTATTATTATTATTATTTATTTTTTTTATTTTTTTTTTGCCAAAATGAGTGGCTAGGCCGCTAAGAAAGATAGGGGCATGCACAAGCCTCGACACACACATGAGCGTTGGGACCACCTGCACATAATCACTATTCACTCTCCCAGAAATATGCCCTCATTCATGATACGAACTCTCATCACTTGTGAAGGGTTCTAATGGGGACCCGGCTACCAATAGACCAATTGGTCATTGGTTATTTAAGCTGCTTTTTACAATGTGATGAAAACTGGTCGTTGGTTATTTAAGCTGCTTTTTGCAATGTGATGAAAACTGCCTATGGTGTCTTTTTGGCACTTGGCATGGAATATTGTTTCTACATTGCTCATTTATATATATATATATATATGACTCATCTATGTTTGTGTAGGTTCTGATTCAACTGGATGTGTGAGTATCCCAGCATTCTTTTGCGGAGTATTTGGGTTCCGACCTTCTCATGGTGTTGTATTGACTATTGGGCTTCTGACAAACACGCAAAATTTAGATACTGTTGGTGAGTTACGAATCACCATTACAATTACTAGGTTCAGTTTTTATTCTTGTCATTCTTGAAGTCACTAAACATGAGTCATTTTATGAACAGAAATAAGTGTGAGCACTTGCTCTACATGACAGGAAGAACTTATTGAACATTAGCAGAAAAATTTCAATTTGGGTTTTGCAATCCTTAGAGCTTTTAGTTGTTGTTCTAAGCAATGCAGTATTCTTTTAAGCTCACAGTGCTCTATCTATATGTGAATATCGTGGAAGTTAAGCACCAGCAACTTATTGTGATATTCAGCAATGTGTGTATATATCTTATGTTCATCCCATGAGTTATACCAGTTAGACAATTAACTCCAAATTGTTCAATATTCTTGAATTATCCATTAGAGACATTACTAGGCTATTATTCCCGAACATTTCACAATTGAATTATGTTTTTAAATTCTAGCAATGTACAAGTCATAAGGCACACTTTGTATAGTTTTTTGTTTGCATACCAGTGAATAATAATAAGTTATTGTAAAATCTATGAATGGCAAGAATAAGAGAGAAACTCCTTTGCTTTTTTTCTCTTTCCCAACCAAGCAGACCATCATTGTAAGTTTATGATTATTTCTTTATGTCGGCCTACCTATAGAAAACATCATGTTCAATCTGGCATTAAAGAGCTGCATCTCCAGACATCTACCGGAATGATAAAATGATGAGAATCTGTATGAATGCAATGGAAAGAGGAACAATTATTGTAACCATTTATCATAACTATATATGTTGAAGTTGCTTACTTAAATCTAAGTTTGAAGGTGATTTGCACGTCAATCCTCTCACTTATCACTCACTCACCACCTTTTATTTCCTTTGCCAACTAAAGACACTTGGTTCTTGTATTGCAAATGGATGATAAGTTTTCACTTCGGGATACCACCACAACTGATAGTTACCACGGATTCCATCATGAATTTTAAGGTATTTGTTGACAGAAAAAAAAAAAAAACTAAAATCGATCTTTTTCACAGAATGAGCACCTCTTTAAAGTCCGCTTGTGAGTTTGGAGATCACCTTCTTAGCTATCAACATGGAAATGTAGCCCTAAATCCAAACCCTTCTTGAGGAGAAGGGAACATGAAGGGGGGAAACTTGGGGAGCAAAAGATACTTCCGAGTGTTACTGAGAGTTTAAGTAATTAAAAAATAGATAAAATACCATATTTAGTCCCTCTAATATAGTTAATTTACCCTTTTGGTCTTTTTAATATAATTTATTCCTATGATGTCTCTCTTTTTTTACATTTGGGAAATATAAGTCTCTTTTAGGGACAAATTAAATTAGAGAGAGGGACTTGCATTTTACAAATATTAAAATAGATGACCTCCTAGGGACAAATTATATTAGAGAGACCAAAGGGACAAATTGACTATATCAGATGAACTAAATAGAATATTCTACTTTAAAAAAATATGACCATTGTACAATACTGTTGGATTTCAAGCCATTTGCATTCCAAAAATGCACCTCCACTTCTTGAAAATTACAAATATGCCACCGGGCTCTATTTTATTGTAATTACAAAAGTAACACTATCCATTAGAAATATTTATCAAATGATTTTTTTCAAAAAAAAATTCTCCAAATACCGTAAATTTGGTAAATTACATCTACACCCCTATTGAAGTATATAATTGTGTACATAGTCATGTTAAAACCAGTTAAATCAATATTTACAACCCAAAAAAAAAAACGTCATGAAAACGGCATTTCAATGTAGATTAGATTAAGGCCAACATTTCAAGAGCTTCATGTTTTTATTTTTTTTAAGGTTGAATTTTAATACATCATCAGGGAAAAATAAAAACTATGAGCTTCTTTTAAATTGTTAATATTGGAATTCCTCTCGAAAAGGAATGAAATGGGGGTTTCAAACATAGGGTACATTGTTTTTTTAAAAAAAAATTATAAAAAAAAGTGATATGATGCCGATTTATCTTTTTTTAATTAAAAAATATGGCTTAACAGTTAACATGAAGCTCTCATTTAAATGCCATGAATACTCAATTATCTTATCATATCATAGGAATGTGATAATATTTTTTGAAACACATGAGCCTTTATTTTGCTAAGTTTTTGGATTCATTTTTAAATCTTCCCTAAAACAAACACTCTGTAAAAAAAACCTGGTGTCAATAAACCAAGAAGCCATTGAATTATTAAAAAAATCATTTGTAAGATTATTTTAATTAATCTTTTTGTTCTAATTTGAAATGATAAAGAAATAAATACATTTGTACAAGTAATATACCAAAATTTATATTTTTTTATTTTTGTGAGAATTCTTGTTTTCTTTTATAAATTTGAATGACTGAAAAAATATGCATAATTTTATGTATAAATACAAGAGCCCAAATTCTTATCCATTTTTCAAATTAAGCATATTCCCATTAATATAATCAAATGGCTTCTTAGTTCACAATTATTGACCATACCACATCACAGGTGAGTAACTTGTCCAATTTTTTTTCCCCATTTTATTAAAAATAAACACACCTGTCCATTTTTTTCCATTTTATGAAAAAAAGTTTATTGATCACAATTCTATCTCATCTTATTTTTCATAATCTAGATATATTAATTTTTTATTACTATTTTAAAAAAATTTTGTTAAATTATTTGGCAAGGAAAATAACAAAATAATACAAAGATTGCAAGTGCAAGATCCTAGCATGCATTTCTCTTATCTTTGAACAAGTTATCAAACCGCTCTCCTTCCAGTGAGCATATTCTAGTGTTGAGACTTTCCCTCAAAAGCCTTAGAAATTCTTACATTTTAAACAAAATATTTAACTACTTTAATGGATTTTTTAATTAATGTGTATAATCAAATGGTAAGCCAAAATAGCAGAGTAATTATTAAGAGAAAGAAATCAAGCAAGTAAATTCAGAACTTACTAGCAAACACAGACAATTGGAGCACTCTTTTGCATGCATGCCACTGTCTTGACTTGGCAAGCCCATTCTATTCTCATGCTTGATTAACTCTTGCCATCGCAATGCTGCAACTACAAAAACAATCAATTTAATTAATCAGGCCATTCTTCATCCTTACGAAACATTACTAGTGACCTCAGATTCATCAGTCTCTAATTCAACTCCTTGAACTTATAGCTGGTTCTGTGTCACCTTCCTTAGAAGACTTTCTACCTGGCAAACAACCAACTCATAGGCCACATTCCGGCAGAGCTCAGCCAACTGCACTGCCTTAGCTATCTCAATCCCAGCATCAACCACATTGAAGTTGGTGATTGGAAACAACCAAATGTCTGGAACCAATGTAACAGTTTCTCAATTTTAGAGAAGATCATGATTAAGTAGAATATTATATATTTCTTGATAACTAAAGGCATCAAATATACACAAATAGTATAAATATACTTTGGCCCCTAAGAATATGCATGTACGCCGATCTTAAAATACAGTAATTTTTGGTGAATATTGAGATTAATTTAAAAGTTTGCTGACCTATTTCTTTCCCTGCTTTGAATAAGAATCCTTCAGGGTAGCAATCCTGCTGGCCAGCTTTTCATATGTGGAACCAGGATGAGCTGCAAAATATCCTGAAACAAGAAAGACGAATAAATAAATGAGTATAGAACTGGCGTGGATGATAATTGCCTGGATGTTTTAATCAAAACAACATATTACAGGAAAACACAATCAACTGGAATGATTATATTAAAAATTAAAGCCACATAGACTTGAATGAAACTGGAACTGGACATCCATTGGCAAATTACAGGCCCTACATAAATTTTCATATTCAGCTTATGGGAACTTGCATTAATAGAATTTATCAGGTAATGGAATCAACTGAAATATTAAAGTTAGTGAGCATAAAAAGACCACCAAATATATATATATATATATATATATATCAATTTCATATGTAAAATTGTATAGACTATATAAAACAAAAATCTAACTTGGAAAACAAAGACCTTTCTCCTCATAAATTCATCACATTGTTGAACAATATTGCATGAGACAGGGCAGGAATAGATGACCTAGTTTGGATCATGTCAAACAGAAAGTGATGCAATGTATGGTCAAAACAAAAGAGTTAAGGGAAGACTTGGTTTGGAAAAGTCTGTCAACATTACATGAATATGTGTAACTGTGACGAAGACATTTATCCCGAGACAACTTTAATGCTCTCTGTTTGGTTTTATTTGAGAGCTTTCTAATCTAGAAAATGGGCTAAAAATCAGATCATTATATTGCCGCTTGCTTGTGTGGTATATGATAAAGTCCAGCCATCCATGGAAAATGATCACACTGATACTCATCAAGACCCACAAGAACCAAATATGAAAGGTCCATAACCCGATCAGAGAGAAATAAGACGCAACTGAGGGTATTACAACATCGGAATCAATTCCCGTAGTAAAAATTTCACTCAATCTCATGTAAAGGTGACACTGTTTGCTGAACTTTAAAAAAAAATGTTGTGGACAGTAATAATATCAGATAAGTGTTGAACATATCTTTGTATATTTGCATGCACTTCATCTCAGCACAATTATACTTCTTGCTATAACATTCCCAAGACTGAAATGTGGGCCAGAAGGCAAATTTTAACATAAATCTCAGACACAATTAAGTTATTCATTATCAGAGATAGAAGGTCTCTGACACTAACAATCTTGACAGTTAACCAATGGCATAATATATGATGAACAAGAATTCAGACAACAATAAAGACTGATGATTCTTAGTCAAGCATTTGGCCTAGCACCCATTTATTATTAGAGATTTCTCAAAAGTATAAATAAAGAAATTGATAATTACCATAGGAAAAGACAAATGTAGGCTCCCTAACTGCACCAGTTATTCCATAGAATGGTTACCATCCCACTAGCCACTTGGCTGGTTGCCAACTCAATTATGTTGCCGCCTGTGATTTTCCACCTCCATATTTCATGTTCAGAAGTATATCATATGTTATGTCATCAGGCACAAGGCCTCTATCAAGCATTTCATCATGCAATCGAAATGCCTCCTGCAGGTCACCTTCCCTAAAATATCCAGCTATGAGCATGTTATAGATAAGAACACTAGCTTGGGAGCCCCTATGATGCAATTCATCTAAGAGCTTCCGAGAATTGTCAAGGTCCACATTCTTGCAAAGTCTATTTGTCAAAGCAGTATAAGTTATTTCATCCGGAACAATACCCTTCTCCAACATCTCGAAGTAGAGTTCTGATGCGAAGACCAGGTCACTGGTCTTTAGTGATCCATCAATCAAGGTTGTGTAGGTGGCAGTATCACAAGGGATTCCTTCTGTGCACATTCTCCTGTGCAACTTAATTATAGCTTCCATATTATTCGTATTTTTATATGCAGTGATCAGGCTGTTGAATATGATTGCATTAGGTTTCAACCCAACTTCAGGAAGCTCATCAAACAGTGCAAGAGCAGCTTCCATGTTTCCCTTGCTGCAAAGACCAACAATAAGAGCATTATACCCAGCAATATCCATTTGGAGGCCTAACCTTTTCATTTCACTCTGCATCTTGAGGGCACCATCAGTATTGTTCCCTTTGCATAAGCCAACAATGAAATTGGTGAAGGTAACAACATCTGGGGATACGCCATTTCTAAGCATCTCGTGATAAATTTCAAATGCAGAGCTCATCTTGCCTTCTTTTATAAAGCCATGAATAATACTATTATATGTTATGCAGCTAGGGATAAATCCGTCATCCCTGAACTTCTGCAGCACACGAGTCAATTCAGACATTCTACCCACTTCGCTGAGGCCATATAGGATAGAGTTAATTGTGAAATTGTTATGAGAAATAACCGAACTGCACATTGTGTTGAGAAGATCAAAAGCTTGATCAAAATCCTCTTTCTTGAGATACCCATCAATCAAAGTGGTATAGGTGATGACATTTGGTTTGATGCCTATCTGAGACATCTGAGTTAACAGATCAGCTGCTGCTTCCATATTGCCCCGCATGCAATGAACAAAAACCAACATGTTGTAGGAAGCAATGCTTGGGTCCATCACCTCATCCTCCATCTGATCCCACAGGTCACAGCAAGCTTCCTTCACTTTATCTGCGTTAAAGAGCCAATGCATAAGAATGTTGTAGGTGAAAACATTGACCACACCAAAGCTCACAGCATCATCAAACACAACAAGGGCCTCCTCCCATTTATTCTTTTTCAAGAAACCATTTATAATTGTGTTTACTTGGAAGACATTTGGAGACACCCTTGTTTGCTTCATTTGACAATAAAGCTCAAAAGCTTTTCCTACATTCCCATTTCTACAACAACCATCGATCAAAACAGAATAGGTAACAACATTCGGAAGAATTTCTTGCTTCAGCACACTTGTGTACAAATCCAAGGCATTGTCAAGATCTCCTTGATCACAATACCCTTTCATCAAACTATTGGCGGACACAAGGCTTAGAGGGTGGCCACTTGCAACCAATTCATCTTTCAGCCTCAAAGCCTCTTCAAGGTTCCCTTGCTTCACACACGCTCCAACAACAAATGTATAAATGAACTGTGTGGGTACCAAGCCTCTACCTTTCATCTCATTCAACAATTCCAAAGCTCTAGTGGAATCTGGAATTCTGCAAACAGACTGAATAATGGTGGCATAGACAAGCAAATCAGGTACAAGCCCGGTGTCTCTCAAATCCTGAAAGAAAACTTGAGCTTCTTCAGACTTCCCATCTTTCAAGCAAGCATGCATCATTATATCGATTGTATAGCAATCAAAACCCATTCCTTTTTCTTTTATCACTTGATAAATCTCTCGAGCCTTCGTCGTCAAATTGGACCTCACCAACGCTGCCAAAAAATCATTCCTTGATCTCACGCTGGGAAAGACACCATGTTGGAGCATACAATCGAAAGCCTCGAGCGCTTGTTCTGCCTTTCCAGCATGAGAATAGCAAGTCAAAAGATAACCAAAGGAACGGGGATCCGAGACGCACCTTCTCGACGCGTTAACGAGGCCGTCAACGACGGTGGCCGGCGAGGGGCTAGTGCTGTGCAAAAGGGAACACCTTAGGAGTTCTCGGGCGCTAGATTGCCGATCTGTTCCTACGAGGATGTGAAGCAAAATGCACAGAGGATCAATGCCGGAGATGGAGCCCTTCATCTGCGCCAACTGAAAGTGCTTCAGCGCCGCCTTTGGATTCCGCTGGTTCTTCAAGAGGGCCTCGATCAGTTGGCCTTCAGCTACCATCGAAGCCGGACTGAAAGCATTGATTAGCTTGCGCATTTGGTAAGAGGAGCTCACCGGCGGGACGGCCCGAACGGGATCTCGAAAAGGAACCGGAGCTCCAGGGGTGGAGTAGAAGATACATGAAGAGGAGGAGGAGGGGGAGTAGGGTTTTGGGCGTGGGATAGGGCGGTGAAGAGGCCATTGGATGAGAGGAGAGGAGCTCCGGAGCTTTTTCATGGCCGCTGCGGCGGAGGGGTTGCGATTGAGGGCGAGAAAAGGCTCCAATTTGCAATCGACCCAAATGACCCAAACGCCGCCCGAATCCGATAATAAAATTTAAGAATTTTGCCGCAATATATAAAAAGTTTTTAAATTTTAATTTTTTTTAATTATAACAAATTTTCTATTTTATTTTATATTTTTTAAAAATATATTTATTTAAATTGTTGGGAGAGACCAATAGCTTTTTGGTCTATTTTAATGCCATAAAGATGTTTTTTTTTGGAGAAAATCCGAGATCAAACTTTAAAATCACGCAAAATTAAAACACTGATGTTAGTTGAGTTTACTCGACATTTAATCATATCCTTGACACACGTTTGTCGCATTTGGTAAAAGAAATTATTGGAAAAGCTGGTTTTTGTTGAAGTGTTGCCATATTTAGGGCTTTAACTTGAGAATAAAGTAGGACATCTCACTTAAATATAAAAAAAGAAACTATGTCAATTAATGGAAGAGTAAGGGTAAAAAAGTAATTTCAAAGAAGAGGTTTTATATTGCCAATCTCTCATTTGTATGATAGAGGGGAGTGAGTGATACATTGTAGCAAAATTAGGTGAAAGAAAAAACTCAAGGAAAAGAAAAAAAAGAGGCTAGGGCTTCATGTTTGTAAGAGGATCGAACAACATTTATTGGTGTCTGATTTCGCCCATACTTTAGGCTGTACACCCTTGCAAATAGATCTCCAAATCCACCAGTTTGATCTCTCTTTTTATCTTTCTTTGAAGTCATAGTTTCCATCTTTGTGAGAAAATGGTGTATGAATGTTGTTGATAGCTTCTCCCATTGAATATCCATGCTATTGTGCTTATATACCTCTAGTTAGCATAGAGGTCACACGATGTCCTTAGAAAGGTGTGGGGGTAGTGTGTGGCCACATAAAGCCCACACATGGTCGCTAGAAAAGCTGTGTAGGTAGCATACGGCCGCATACAGACAGTATGTATAAACAATAATAAAATTGTAATACAATTACATTAATATAAACAGTACTATGCTATAATATTCGTTTGATATTTTCAACTATTGTAGTGCTGAAACCCCGACAATCTTAAATGTAGCTCATGCAGAAATGATAGATGATTTACTCTTGCAATGCTATTTTCACTTCCAAAATTTGGAATCATCTTACTCAAGTTTTTGAACTCCTTAGTACTATGCACCTCTTAAATTGATGTATCCACTTTCTTAACAACTAATTTGTTCCCATATAAGGCGGCCTAAAACATTTTCATATAGGTAATTTTTTGAAATATATAATTGACATAAAATAACTACATTTTTAAATTTAGTTTGCAAAAATGGATCATATGTTGATGTTTTAGTTATCTACTCATATTCAACAAAAAAGAGATTAGTGGATATGATGATTGGCAGTATCAATTTAAGTTACAATTTCTCTCTCTCTCTCTATATATATATAATTACTAAACTATCTTATTTTAATATATTTGTAATTTATTCAATTTTTCTAAAAAAAACTACGTTTTTATAAAATAGAAATTATATTGTTAATATTTGTTGTTGTTTATACACTGTAGCGTTTGTGTTTCCAAGGTTAAATTTTTTGTTTTTTTTCATCTTTTAGTTATCCAGAATTCTTGATGACAATTATATGGCAATTGGACTATATGCCACCCAACCTGATAAAATTGGAGAAATTTCTTTGTATACATACATGCTCCAAAAGAAATGATTGATTACTGGCAATATTAAAATTTTTCTTTATTTGTATACGTCACAAGATAGAGAAATTAGTGGGAAGATTTTTTTTTTTAAAAAAAATAACTATGCAATTATTTTGTTAATTTATCTTTCATGTTCTATTCAATTATATCTTTTGTAATCATCCATCTCTTTGTTTATTGATATTAGATTTATGTATTACTGAGAAGGTGGATTCGAATCTTAATTCATTTAAATTGAATGTATAGCAGCATAGGTGTATTGAATAATTAACTCTACACTTGTGCACGTTACTTTCTAATGCCTTGTTCACATTTCATCAAATATATATATATATATATATATATCTCTTGAACATATAGTTTGTCAGTTAAAATATAAATGAGAGCCAAGTTTTGCTAAAATTTGGACTAATTGTAACTATGAAACACCCTTAATAATATCTGAAAATTCATTTTTATTCTTAAAAAAATTCAATTAAAAAAATTTAAAAAAATTTACATAAGGACCAAAATTAAAAATTGTCATCATGCAATTCATACAAAAAATAATTCCTTAATTTTTAAAAGCTACAATATATATAACATATATTGGTATGATACCCAAATTGGTTTTTCTATTTTTCTCTCTTTTCTTTTGGTCCATCTACTCATAAATACTCCCCACTAGTCTCTCTACTCTTAAAAATGACCCAATTTAGTATTTTTACCCTTAATGTCTTCCAATCTAACCCCTCTACTCTTAAAAATATAGCCACTAATTGGCTCATTTTAGAGTAAGGGACTAAGTAGAACTATTTTTAAGAGTAGAAAGACTAATTGAGAGCATTTTTTAGTAGAGAGACCAAAAAAGAAGAGAGAGAAAAGTCGAGAGACCAATTCAAGTATTATATATATATATATAACAATAGGTTACCTCGAAATAAAAAAAAAAGTTTTGAAAATTTAGACAAGTATTTTTTTAATTAATAAATGTTACTTCTGTAATAGTTTAGAAGTTAAAAACTTAAAAATATTGGATTTCTATACTGGAGTTTGGTTGTTTAATTTTGTCCTGGTAGAGGTTTAATAATAAAAGAATATGTGTTTCAGTTGTTTTTAGACATTATTATAAATAAAATAAAATAAAATAAAATAAAAGATGAACCACGAACCCAGCAAGCACAACCATTCCAGATCCGGTCAAGTCCAAACATGAATCGATCAAAACTGAAGACAAAATCTGGGGCCCACCATCACCTTCCCGTTGGTTGTTGACATGCTACTTCTGATTCTGTTCCCATTCAAGGATAAGGCCATCATCCTCTTCCTCCTCCTCTCTCAATCCATAGTCCTAATCCTCCTGCTCCAACTCCATCATCATCAAGGTATCATCATCTCTTCTCTCACTTGTATGTTTTATTTCAATTCATGGTGTTATTTTGCTTTTAGGTTGATTCAAATTGGTTTAGCATCCAGAGTTTTAGCTCAAAATCATACCTTGTTTGTGTAGAAGTTATTGCAGCTATTTAGTTTCCTGTTTTCAGATTTGTGAATTGTGCTACTGTTCCAGTTTTGCTGTCTCCTTTGCTTCTTTAAATCCTTGTTTTGTGCTTTTGGATTGAGATGAAATAGAGGAAAGTAGGAACCTTTGTTTCCTTTTGTTGTAAATACATGGCTCAAATTTATTTATTTATTTATTTATTTTTTTTGCCTCCTTGATATAAACACTCCATTGAAGTTATTCTGGCCATGTTAGCTGCTGTGGTACATTCCAGTTTGCTGTTTCCTTTGTGTTCATAATCCCTGTTTTGTGCGTTTGGATTCAAGAGGATAGCAGCAAGGAAAAGAAACAAGAGGAAGTTTTTGTTTCCTCTGCAAAAATGGATGAGCAAATGGAAGAAAATGATTGGTTAAAATTTCATTTTTTCCCCTACTAATATAAATACTCCATTTAAGTTGTTCAGGCCGTTTTCGCTGTTCTGGTCTTAACTAGGTTAGGATTTTATGACTGGTAATGTACAGTGCTGCCTATTGTTTGAGAGGTTTATGTCCTGTTTGATTTGTTTTTCTTTATGAATTTTGTTTTTATATAGGCATGGCATCAACAATATCTTATTCTCTGGGAAGTGTTGGATTAGTGAGAGGTATAGAGGATCAGAGATATATTGGTTTGAGGCCTTTGGCTGCCCAAGTTCATTTTCATGCTGCACCTTTTGTTAAAGCACAACGTTCAATGCACGTTAAGGCAAGCAATGAGCAGGAGACTAAGGTTAAGAGCTCAGGCTTGAGTATTGAAGAATGTGAAGCTGCTGCTGTGGCAGGGAAATTCCCTGATCCCCCGCCTTTTGTAAGGCCTTCGGGTCCCAAGGGAACCCCAGTTATCACTCCACAGGTATGTGTGGTTACTTTAAACTACTCACTCTCAATAGATGCTAGTTTTTTCACTGTAATCCATAAATGCATGTTTCTTGAGTGATGGTCTAATTCATGATTTGACCTAATGAAGAAAGAGGTTTCTTTTGTGAACAATAAAAAGTTATGAAGGGCACATTTCTTTTTTCTTCCTTTTGAAGACTCAAATTCATCTTCTCCTGCACTATAAATTACCAGTGAACTCAAGCATTGGTTATTACTTGTTCATTCTTATTGGTTTATGTAAAATAATAAAATCCTTTTGCTAGTTTTCAATTTTTTGTAAATTCTGATAGAATTTTATGAATTACAATCATATATAATATAAACCCCTTAGTGCTGTCCATTGAGTTCAATTTATAACAAATTGGATGGTATTGCTAGACTTTTCTACAGCAAGTGACATGCATCCTAATTTGGTGTTTATGCTATGTCTAATATATATCTTGTTTCATGAATTTTAAATATGGTTTCAGATGCTATAGTTTGAATGAATGTGGAAATATATTGGGTCCTTGTTTGATGATGTGCCTTTTTTGGTCATCTATGCCTTTTTTCAGGAACTTACAAAACGCCCACGTCGCAACCGGAAGTCACCTGCTCTGAGAGCTGCTTTCCAAGAGACAATTCTATCACCAGCGAATTTTGTATATCCATTGTTTATTCATGAAGGTTCTATTTCAACCAATCCCTTGTTCTACTTTTGAATTTTGATGACTCACATTTTCCTTGAATTTGATATGAACAAGAATGATGATTTTGTCTTATTTTCTTTCTAAGTATTCTGAGACAAAGTAAATAACAAAAATCATTAACTTTTAATTTTGAACTCATGATATTTTTAGGTGAAGAAGACACCCCAATTGGTGCAATGCCAGGGTGTTTTAGGTTGGGATGGAGGCATGGGCTTCTTGATGAGGTGTTTTAACTATATGGAACTTCTGTTTGAACTGAAAGCTTACGTATAAAGTTCCATGCATCAAACTGCTCTCTGTTTTGGAGATGCTAATGGAAAGATTTGTTTTGAATAATTGTGAATTACTTGTTATTGAAATAACTCTTTCATTGCAGGTGTACAAGGCGAGAGATGTTGGTGTTAACAGTTTTGTTCTTTTTCCAAAAGTTCCTGATGCATTGAAGGTTTTCTTTTGATAGTCTATTCAACTGTTATTACTGTTTTCATTAATGTTTTTATTGCCTTCGTCTAAATTTAAACAAGAAGGATATTATAATTTTGAGCAGTCAGCCAGTGGTGATGAAGCATACAATGACAATGGTCTGATCCCTCGATCAATACGGTTGCTGAAGGACAAATATCCAGACATTGTGGGCCACCTTTCAACACTTAGGTCTAATTTCTTCTGTACTAAAACCAATAAGCTCTTTTGTAATATTTCATTATATATGTAGGTTATTTACACTGATGTTGCATTGGATCCATACTCCTCTGATGGCCATGATGGTATTGTTAGAGAAGATGGTAAGTTATGCCAACCATTGGAATTTGACTTTATTATTAGAAAATATCATCTTACATATTTCTTGACACTTATATATCTGTGATACAATTCATACTTTATGTTCAACAAAACATTATGTCACTTTCCACTATATTGCTAATTGGAGTTAGATCTAAATGCTTGTTGGACACATGAAATTTCATTTTTGAGGTTCAATGAGACCCAGGAGTGAGTTTGTTGTAGACTGAGAAATCGCCTACATGAAAATTTCAAAATTAACCCTACCATGGCTTAGGCAATATTTAATCTCATAAAATAATCATATCGCTTTGTCATGATGGTAAGTGATTATTGAAATAAAAAAAACCCTGAAAGAACCTTCTCTAAAAAAGGTGAAATATTTGTTTTAGTTAAATATAAGTTAATTCTATTGCTGTAATTTTTATTGAAATTGTTTCTCATGAAAAAACTTTTGGTTGAATGTCATTAAAATCACAAGTCAATGTCTTTGAATATGAACTTCCTTCGTGAAGAGTTCTATGAGGAGCAATATAAATGAGCTGAGCTTGAAGAAGCCAAAGATAGCTTTAGCGTGGCTTGCTAAATTCGACCTTGTGAGGTGAGAATGAGCTTGTGCTAATCCCCTAATTATTAGAGTAACCAACAAAACCATAGGAGACAATCAAAATTTGATGGTGTGCAAAACCAATTTTCTTTTGATATTAATGATAGTAGATAGACAACCAATTTAAAATATAGTATGGAATTTCACTTAAAATGCTTGCTCCGACTTTGGGGTTGCCTAGGCAGAGATCCAACAGTTCCAGTGATCTAATTTGATCCTGCTTGCTTTCTTGTTGCATTCCAATATTAATCAATAGCTAAATGATTGAACTTTTCCTTTCCTACGATTTGTGAAAGGAAGACAGTTGATGACACAGTGATGTTACTACATCTCTCAAATTGAAGAAAGTGCAAACTTGGGCTTCCCATATTTTTATACTTTTCCTAAGTAATTAATAAATTCATGTGATATGTCCTCTTTTGAAGATGAAAATTCAAATGTATCACAATTAAGTACATAGAGTTGCTTTTAATATCATTTTATCCATTTGGTGACAGATTATCATGCCGGTCCATTTGCTTTGAAAAAATATTTAAAGAGCATGAATGGTTATAGATGATCTAAACAGTTAATTTTTCAAGAAATATGAGTATACACGAAGGAATCTTATTAAATTGTAATTCTGAATTACATGGTTTGATTACAAGCCTTATCTGACAATGTTGAATTTTCTCAGTGCCTTCTAAAATGGATGTAAGGCCAATTCAACTTACTGACTTGGTTATCGATTTGGTTTTTCTTATAGGAGTTATAATGAATGATGAAACAGTTCATCAGCTGTGCAAACAAGCTGTTTCTCAGGTACTCTGAAGTCCGAAGTTCAACAATAATTTAATATTTTATATTTTTGTATTTACATGGGCTGATGATTTCTTCTTCTGTTAGGCTCGGGCAGGTGCTGATGTTGTTAGCCCTAGTGATATGATGGATGGCCGAGTTGGGGCAATTAGAGCTGCTTTGGATGCAGAAGGCTTTCATGATGTTAGTATCATGTCTTACACAGCAAAGTATGTACGCTATACCTTTGCTCATAAAGATCTCCTTTTCCAATCATTACTTTTCTTCCAATTTCTGACAGTTTAACTTGCTGGATCAATCATTTATCTTGTGTCATTGTTTTCAATAGGTATGCTAGTGCATTTTATGGGCCTTTCAGAGAAGCATTGGATTCAAATCCACGCTTTGGGGACAAGAAAACGTATATATCTCATCATTATCATTCTGATATATATTTTTTCACTGAATTAAGCATTAACATCAAATTTAATTTCTCATTTATAAAGGTACCAGATGAACCCTGCAAACTATAGAGAAGCACTTATCGAAACCGAGGCAGATGAGGCTGAAGGAGCTGATATTCTTTTGGTAAAGTATCTTAATGAGGGAATGAAGATTGAAAATTTTTACACAGCTATTATGGTTTCTCTTTGATATTGATACAAATTGTTTGCAGGTTAAACCGGCACTACCATATTTGGATGTTGTTCGTCTTCTACGAGATAATTCTGCATTACCAATTGCTGCATACCAGGTAGACATTGTTACTCTCAAGTGGATCATTAATTAAGTCTGTTGCTGAATATACTAACACATTCATTGTGTATGATTATTTACTGCATGGGAATTCGTTGCCTTGAATATGTCATTTAAACTTGCATTTAATAAATTATTTTCATATTTCCCATTTGATTTGTCCTTAGGGTAGTGTACCAAGTCTTACAGTTTCAGATCTTCATTCATTCAAATATTCTTCATTATGAAAAAATGATAAATATTCTTTTTATAATTTTCCCTAAAAAATAGATGTAAATAGACGGTCCTATAGGTAGCTTAGATTGGATCTGAAATTGAGACTGTCCCTAGGCCACATGTATCATTCAGATTTAGGCATTGTATCAGTGTAGAATTGATTTAGGATTCTGCTACTGTTTGCACTGTAAGAAAAAAATGTGATTATTTTAGGTTATGTCTAGGACTCTCTTTTATTTTTCCTAATTATGTGGGAGCATGTAGCTGGTAGTACAATGGGAAACAACCATCCTGTGTTCTCTTTGGCCCATTCAAATTTTAAGTTCTTGAAATGTTGGTATTTGGTTGCTTGCAAATGACAGTCAGTCTGTGATTTGTCTTTGTCTTAAGCAGATAGGTCAAAATTTTATCCTCTCTCATTACACTAACTGTGATCAAGTGCTAATTTAGTTGTGAGTTATTAGATGGATACAGGACATTTGGATGGGTGAAACACTACTTTGGAAAAACTAGATATAGAAACACGACGCCTTGTATAGCACGGGGACATGGATTAAAAAGTATGATCCAATAGTGAAATTTTTTTTTTCTTGCGTTGCGAAAGGTACTATATATTGAAATATATTACCCTAAATATGTATCTGGGAGACATATGACAAAATCAGGATAGAGCTAACCGAATCATTTTGAACAAGTAGGTGAAACTCCAGAATTGAGATATGGAAATTTTTAAAACGATATGAATTTGAAGGTAGGGAAATTGCATATGGTCCTCAACTGCAGCTACCGTAACGTCAATGAACTGGCAACTGCAGAAGTGTGATAGTCCTAATTCCTTGTGTTAAGTTATTTCCTGTTGAAAAGGCAAAAGCCACAAATCCATAATCTGAAATAGTAAATATTGATCTATGAAATTCTAATGAATCAAGTGTAGGCATATTTAATTATTGCATTGGAAGTATCCACTGATAAACAATGCGAACAACAAAAGCTTTCTGCAATCTTGGAATATTTTTGCCTGGTGTTAATGAACTTTTGTGAATAGAGTTGAAGATGGGTTTGATCATGGAGATTGGAATTTAGAGCAATTGTACAGTGTGAATCACAATAATAATAAAAAAACTCACAGATAGTGGTTAGAGATACAGCATAAGGTTTGTGGCAGAATTAACTAAAGTTCATAAAGCTTCCTGGTGGACCAGGTTGCAAATAGCTTAACATTGGGACCACCACATAAGCCATTTGGCACAGGTAATGTGCTAAAACATCAATAACTTTCTTGGTGATGCTTCTTTCAAGGTAAGGTATGCAATAATTTAATGAAACAAATCTTTCTAATGGCATTTCGTGTTATAATAGAAAATTAAGAATGACTATGAGGGTGTGGAGAAAGATCTTTGTTGCTAAATTTGTGTGCATACTGTGATGCTTATCTTTCTATGCTATCAGATACATGATGTGCTTGACGTGCCCTATGGAAGTTGTAGCAGATCTGAAGATAATTCAAACCAAATCTTTAAGAATTGCATTGGGTTCATTAATGTGACAGTTGCTTTTTCATTTGAAAGTTTGTCCCTTCTAGGGCCGGAATAAAAATTATGCAGCACTATGTTATGTCGTGTTTAAAAATAAAGGAGCAATTCTTCAAAGATTATAATCTTAAGCAAAGCGGGGATCAACTTTCTATTGAAAAGCTTGAGGTGGATCTGTGGTAACAGAAGTAATAGAATGCATTTTGCAGGTGTAGAATCTGCATAAATTGGAGAAAGATAGTGGAGAGTTATGGTAAAGAGGACTCTGAGTCACAAAAAAGCTAACTGAACAAAAACTACCTGCATTCCTTTTGTAAAGTTAAAACACTGTCGTTCGTCTTTATAATATCATCTCTTCACTTTACTTTGTTTGATAATGTCGTATTAACCATAATTGCATTTTTTTATGTGGTTCTTTATGTAACATTGACTGAGTTTCTTTTTCCTTTTCATAAGGTTTCTGGTGAGTACTCAATGATAAAAGCCGGTGGGGTTCTGAAAATGATTGATGAAGAGAAGGTGATGATGGAATCGCTCCTGTGCATCAAACGGGCTGGCGCGGACATCATACTAACCTACTTTGCTCGTCAAGCTGCTGGTGTTTTATGTGGTATGAGATGAAAATCGACTACTTTTTCCACGGAAATATTTATGATATATCATTCGAGGAGTTAACATTAGAAGCATGGATTGCATCTGTATTTCATATCTTGCTGTAAACATCAGCTGTTAGTTTTCGCATTTTCCTATTTTGTCTGGTGTATGAACATGAGATGTTTGTCAATAAAGCTTTTGTCGAGCAAGCAAATTGTTTTTTTCTCACTTAGTAGCTTGGATGAAATCCCAAAGAGTTCATTCTTATAAGAGAGTTTGGGAGCAATATTACGGCCTCTTGATGTACTGAGTACAATGTATGTCAATCTACTCTTTTTGGTGCTAGTGTGTGCACTGTTATGAACTTTGCGTGCTTGAATTATACAAAGTCTTTTATTTTTTTCCTCAGGATTCAAATTATTATTATTATTATTTTATTTTCGTTTTTCTTTCAGTCTTCTTACTGAAAGTGCAAGTATCATCAGAATGAAACTGTTACTTTCTGCAATATTTTGGATGGATTGAAACAGAGTGGTGTTATCCTGATGCTTGTCCTAAGAGTCATTATTGCATTTCCATTTCTGGTAATTTCTTGCAGGACATGCTACTGCCAGTGCTTTAGATTGATTGAGGCAGAGTATCTGAACATAAAAGATCAGGAATTGGAAGCAATGATATCAAAACAAAAGAAATTTTTATTACTGCAGTTTCTTTCAATTGTGTTCTTATATTCATGTTAACGTGGTTGAACTAGCTGATATTTTGATTACTACTTCAAACGTGCATCTTTGTTTGCCTCTCATTTTTTCCTTTGTGTAGTAGTCACAAGGAGCTTCTTGAGCCAGATGAGTGTCCGGGTGAACAAACAAAAACAAGTGTGCCACTGTTGCTTTCTAAAAAGGTTAGCACATTGTTTGTCATTGTATACAGTGAATACCTTTCTCTCTCTCCCTCTTATTTTTTTTTTATTTTTTATTTTTTTCTCTGTGAAATGTATGGAAACACATCATCAGCAGAGCACTAATCAACCATTTGAGAACTACTGTTTCATATTTTACCTGACATCAGAATCACAATCTGACCACAAGAGCTTGTCTTCTGTTTCTGTGTAATGCTTTGTTTCATCATCATCACCATCTTTCTTTTTTCTTTTTCTTTTTCTTCTTTATTTTTTTTTGGTTGTTTGATTTCTTTTCCTCAATATCCATATCCATATCCATATCCAGCAGTTATTATTTGATCGTCATTAGTTAATTTAACATGATTATTCATATGCTCATCTCTGATTAAAATCTGACCAGAGAAGAAAAAACAAGGATCATCACAACTTAAACCAAGAACACACATCAATGATCAAGTGCTCTGTGTCTCAGAATCATTCTGATGATCAATTTGAAGAAGCCGGAGTTTGTTTTCGAGACTAGTGGCTTCTTCACGGAGCCGGGCATTTTCTTGTAGGATGCGAGAATGGTCCTTAATGACATGATTGAGATCGTCAATAAGCTGGTGATTGGCAGAGCGAAGGTGAACCACATGAGCAAAGAGATCATCAAGTTGACGTTGTTTACGCATGCGGGAGCGGCGAGCTGATTCCCGGTTGGATATCATGCGGCGGCGCCGCCTTTCATCGGCTAGAGAATTATGTTGATTGTGGTGATCATCTGCGTCGTCCGAAGTGGAGTTGGTGGATAAGTATGATGGAGTTGGAGTGAGCAGTTCTTGATGGAGGTGCTGGAAATTTAAGGGGTGTGGAGGAGGTGCATGGGAGGGGAAAAAGGTGGCAGAGTTGGTCATGAAAGAGTCAAGTGTGTTTTGAGGGAGGTTGAAGTTTGTGAAGTGGTGGTTTATTGGAGTAATGTATTGCATGCCTGCAACTTCACAAGGATGCATGGTTTTTTTTAGAGAAGAGAAAGAGATGGTTTTTTAGTTGAAGATAGAAAGAGGGAGAGAAAGAGAGAGGGAGAGAGAGAGAGAGAGGTTTGGGTGGAGAGGGAAGGGAGAAGGGAGATGGGAAGGGATTATATAGGGAAGAGAAAAGGCTGCTTGAAGGTGTTGTTGGTCTAATTCTAATGGCTTTTGTTTATGGGTTTATTTTTTTTTATTTTTTTTTATCAGTTTTTTTGAGGGGGTTTTTTTTTTTGGACAAAAGGAAATGGTGTGGAAAAAACATGGTTGAGGTTTTTTTTTTAAATATTAATTTTATTTATTGAAAAGTGGATAAGTTATATGAATAAATATCAAATTAGGAGCTTGTTGGGTCTCTAGTTCTAGTGACTTTAGTTTATGGGTTATTTTGTTAATTTTGTTGTTTTTGGGGGATAAAGAGGAAATGGTGTGGAAAAAACATGGCTGAGGTTTTTCTAATAATAAATTTTATTTATTAAAAGATGGATAAGTTCTATGAATAACATCAAATTTAGGGGTTGTTGGTGGGTGATTGTCATGTGGTAATAAATTGAAAATTAGAAGATGGTTGGTTGGTAATAAGTGGCATGTGGCAACAAAATCAGATGTGAAGTTTCGGAAAAATTCATGGGTTTTGTTTTTATGTAAGTTTTTTTTAATTAATTTTAATTTTTTTTAGAATATATAATTTTAGTAATTAAAAAAATGTAAACTAGGTGTTGACCTATGCATTAAAAGGATGATAATTTTTTTCTTCTCACTAAGTGAGAGGTACTAGAGATCAACATTCTCTTACAACATTAGTTAAGGTCAATGATTTGTCTACTTCATCACAAAAATAAAAATGTATCTGGTTGCTATTTTTCAAAATAATTATTTAAAAAAGTAAAAAAAAAATTGTTGAATAATATTTTTTCAAATTGTAAAAAAAAAGTGTTTTTCAAAATCAAAAGCTGAGAAAAACTTTTAAAATGTTTTCCAAATTTTTGTATTTATAAAACAATGGCAAAATGGACTACAACTTCTTAAGTTTTGAATTTTAAATACTTTTAAACTTTGTGACCTATGAATGCCACTTTTTAAAATCAATACTCATCTCAATTAATTTTTTTTTTTTACAAAGTCAATAAACGATAAAGTAAAGGATAAATGTGTATAGAAGTGCACCAATTACAGTGGTTTAACTGATCTCCTACAGATAAACTCCCTGCTATGCAACCTTGGAGAAGAGAACGAGAAGTATTTCTCACACAAAACTCTCACAGGGGACCCAGAAAATGAATTGTAATATGAGAGGTTTAAACTCGAGACCCCTAAATAGTCCCTCTACTTGTTCAAATTTACCCTTTTAGTCCCTTACTTTAAATTATAACTTTTTAGCCCCTCTATTATCTTTAAGTGAGCCATGCCAATCCTCCCTTTGAGGGTATATGGTTAGAGCTTAGGGTTTAAAAAGACTGATATGACTAAATTAAAATAATAAATAAATTAAAAAGTTACAATTTAAAGTAAAGGGATTAAAATGGTAAATTTGAAAAAGTAGAGGAATTGTTGAGTGAATTATACCAATAAATAAAGAAAGATTGAGCACTGATGGTTATTATTGTTCTAAGTCAAACATTTTTTATATACATTTTCTTTATTTTTAATACTTGTTTTAATAAAAAATCAAAATGAAGTCATTTTATATGACTGTTTTTGCAATCCTTTTTTTAAACATTTTTATTTAGTTTGTTATTTATATTTTATTAGATAAAAGTTCATCTTTAAAAGTAAATATTTTAAAAGACAGAAACTCAAACATAAGTCAAAAGGTCTAAAGGATATATTGAGAAGTTTACAAATTTTCTAAGAATTTTTTAATCATCATCCTAGTCAATGCATCCAAAGTAAATTAATCATGTTGTCATTGCAATGTATAAGCAAAATATAAACAAGACAAAGAGTAGTTGAATTTGGTATATTAAATTGGTGAAAACTCTAAGGGGTTGTTAACATAGTGTTTGGATCTAAGTAGAAGGGAAGGGAAATGAAAGTAGGGGAAATGAAGAAAGGGTTAAACCTTTATTTTGATGGTCAACTTTTATGAAGGTAAAGGATAAGAGAGTTATTTGATAAACTTTTTTTGGTTAAGGAGGGGAATGAAAAATATATATATATATATATAATAATAATAATAATAATAATAATATGATTTATCAATTATATCCTTATTATTAAATAAAAAATTAATTATTTCTATTTAAACACACGCATTATCGATATCTCAAACAAATTCATGGTTTAAATAGGTTTTTTTTATAAATATTGAAATTATTACTCTATAATTGTAGGTATTGTATGATTCCTTTCTATATCAATTGATATAATTGAGATTCATGAATAATTCAAATTAATATTTAGATTAATATTTAGAGATAGATATTACTTCTATTTTTACCTCTTCAAAACAAAAAAATCGAAATGATTGAAATTTTTCTATTTGGAATTGTCTTCTATCCAATTCCTATTATTTTGGGATAATTATTTGTAACGATTATATGTAATTGCATATTTATAACATATATGTGGTGATTAATTGGACCTTTAACTGAAAATATATATATATATATATATATATTATTATTAACCTTAAAAAACACAAACAAGCAAATAAATAAATAAACAAACAAAAAAGAAATACATAATAGTAAGGATCTGCGATGGGTGTAGTGTAAATTCATTAAATCTATGATTTCATATATTTCCTAAAAGAAATTCTACACATTGACAAGCAAATCAAAATCCCCAACATATGAGAATTAAGGGATGCTGATTATAAACAATTAAAAAGCACATAATAATAAAAACAATATAATAATGAAAGCCTAAAAATGAAAAACCTAGTGATATAGCAATGTTCAAGGCAATATAAATGAGTGATCTACATCGATAAGTAGAGAGAGAGATCAAAATTACAAGAACAAATTGATGCAAGATATTTAAGATTAACACTAAGGAACAAATCAAGAGTCGAAAATAAGATGTAAGAATCTAATTTTTTAGACAAGATTATTGGTGCTAGATGAACTCTTGATTACAATAAAATTAGATTGAAAAAATTGGAAGGATTTTATAAATTGGCATTTATGTAATTAATTAAAAAATGAGGGTATTAAGGTCTTTTTAAAAATTATAAAATTTTTAGGAGATTCTCCCTCCCCCGACCAAAATCGAGGGGCCAGAAAAGTGAGGTTTTGAAGGGCTTTAGAAGGTCGGAGTTAACTATTCCTTTCCTTTCATTAAATTAAAAAAAAATCTATCTAAACAAAAAGAGGGCTAACTTTGACCCTCCATAATTCTCCATTTCCTTTACTTTCTCTTCTCAGCCCTCAATCCAAATATAGCATAAGCCACTTCTTTACATGTTTGTCTTTTTTACCGTACTTGTCACTTTTGTCAAAAGAAAAAAAAAAGTCATTGGTGAAAATATGTACATTTATATTTCTATCTTCATTTAGATTGCTATAATCATTTAATCCTTCATTAAAAATATAGTTCAAGTTGAATTTGAAAATAAAAAAGTTAAAAAAATACTTTGGAAAACTATGTTGTCATGGTTTGTATCATATCTATTACACAATTTTAATTTTTTAAATTTTTCTATAATCATATTGACTATAAAAAAATAATTTTTAAGTACCAAAAATTTAATTCGTGATTTTTTTCTTTACAAATGTGACAATCATTATTAGGAGGGTGCGCATTGTTGAGAATTAATCATCTGACCATGTGCCCTTCCTCGGTGGTACGGGGATTAGACTGTAATTAAGCTGACACACTAGAGTTCTTTTTTGGTACCATAGCGTCTGACGTATTTTGAATCCGGATAATGAGAATTCCGTAATCATAACCTTACACAATGGGGCCAATATGGCTGGACCAAAGTTTCATTAATTGGGAGTTAAGTTCTTAACCAAAATAATATTAGAAATTATTATATCATATGTTATGATATTATATGTTTCTAACTCAAACCTAATCCAAAACAGTTATAAATTGTATTTCTGTGTAGATTTTCCAACTCTAATTATCCCAAATTCATGTCATAAACCCAGTGAATCCTTTTAATAGATATATATAATAATATATTATACAAGCTTGATGACACAAAGGATCATCAAGTATTAAAGTTAATTGTTAAATAAAAAGGTTTTTTTTTTCTAAATGTTGATACAAATGCAGCAAGCACATGTTAGTTAAGGGGCACGCGTACAGACCGAGAATTAATCATTCAGTCCATATCCCCTCATCTGGAGAAACAGGGTTTGGACAACAACCATGAACTCATAATTAGGGATACATTACCATCACTGTGTTTAGCGGGATTTGAATTTGAGTCTCTTAAATTCTCACACCACATCTTTCGTGGTAGAACCAATACCACTGGTTTATAAACTCTTTCTCAAATACATTAAAATTAGAATTAACATTTAAAAAAAATCTAGAAAGAAGAGGAAAGAAATCATTTATATTTTAAAATAATTTCATGTAAATGTAAACAATAAATATTATGGTATGGATTCTGGTGCTATTATTTTGGTTCCTCTCCCTTAATCCCTTGAACCTGATAAGTGGCGCAAGCACATTTATTGTTAGTGGCATGCTGGAATTCATCGTCTAATCCATGTGTTTTCATTCATCCGGTATGAGGATTAGGTTATAAATCCACACTCACAGTGGGGACCTTTTGGGATCCATTGCATCTAGTGCGTTTTGAACCAGAACATTAAATTTCTTGCAACAACACTTTCGTAGTAAGGCTGGTGCTACTGGACCAAAGACTCTTTGGCTCCCTTGAACATTTTGTGATAACATGCGTGCTCTTAATATAATTAAAATTTAAAATTTTATCTACACCAAACATATTGAGTTTAGTGGTATCTCATTAGAACGGTGAATGGGCAACCCAAGGATCAAAACCCCTTAATCTCGGTATTCTGCAATACTGTACAAACATTGTATAATATTGTACAAATATTATTAATTCATTGTTTATTGGGTCCTCTATGGAAGATGCTACATTCACCAGTAATCTCCACCTCTCTAGGATTACATGGCAGAGAATTTACTATTATGGAGTTATGATCCATGATATATTATCATGGGCACATGTGGCAAGTGG
This sequence comes from Dioscorea cayenensis subsp. rotundata, assembly GCF_009730915.1. Lineage (NCBI taxonomy): Eukaryota > Viridiplantae > Streptophyta > Magnoliopsida > Dioscoreales > Dioscoreaceae > Dioscorea > Dioscorea cayenensis. The sequence continues at coordinate 3,946,753 of NC_052473.1, forward strand.
TCATTGCCCCACGTGTCAAACATATTGAGTTTAGTGGTATCTCATTAGAACGGTGAATGGGCAACCCAAGGATCAAAACCCCTTAATCTCGGTATTCTGCAATACTGTACAAACATTGTATAATATTGTACAAATATTATTAATTCATTGTTTATTGGGTCCTCTATGGAAGATGCTATATTCACTAGTAATCTCCACCTCTCTAGGATTACATGGCAGAGGATTTACTATTATGGAGTTATGATCCATGATATATTATCATGGGCACATGTGGCAAGTGGTCATTGCCCCACGTGTCAAACATATTGAGTTTAGTGGTATCTCATTAGAACGGTGAATGGGCAACCCAAGGATCAAAACCCCTTAATCTCGGTATTCTGCAATACTGTACAAACATTGTATAATATTGTACAAATATTATTAATTCATTGTTTATTGGGTCCTCTATGGAAGATGCTATATTCACCAGTAATCTCCACCTCTCTAGGATTACATGGCAGAGGATTTACTATTATGGAGTTATGATCCATGATATATTATCATGGGCACATGTGGAAAGTGGTCATTGCCCCACGTGTCAACCTACTCTATATAATAAATTTGTAGAGATTCATTAAATCATCGTAACTAGTGCACCTCCGTAAATGATCCATGATATATTATCATGGGCACATGTAGCAAGTGGTAATTGCCCCACTTGTGTCAACCTGCACTACATAATAAATTTGTAGAGGGTTATTAAATCTCCGTAACTATTACACCTCCGTAAATGATCCATGATATATTATCATGGGAACTTGTGGCAAGTGGTTACGTTGCACATGTTAATTGCTTTATTCGGCATAAACAACTTAGAGCCATTTTCCCTAAAAGCTTGATCATGAGTGGTTCTCATTTGACTTAAGAGGAGGCATGAGGAATCATTTTATTGCATTTTTTTTAAAAATATATATGTATAATGAAGATAGCATGAGACTTCAAATCTAATGGGTTGAGTAATATATGGTTAGATGAGTGGTTCTCATTTGACTTAAGAGGAGGCACGAGGAATCATTTTATTGCATTTTTTTAAAATTTATATGTATAATGAAGATAGCATGAGATTTCAAATCTAATGGGTTGAGTAATATATGGTTAGAGAGATGCCAATACAATACTAAAACTTTAATATCAAAATGTATTTGTGGTCAATTTCTATACCTGATAAAAATGACCCTCCTATTCAAATTCAGAGCCAAGTGAACAGTTACACTCTTGATCATCAAAGAGAAAATTTGAGTGAAGGCCAACCTATAATTTAATTAAAACCTTTTATTGTATGTAGTTCTATCAACTCTAAGTTTTTGAGAAAACCATTCAATACAAAAATTCATCTGGATCATGTCAAGAACCAAATCAGATACATGTTTCTAATTAGAGCATAAACTTCATGGCACTCAGTTTGATTTAAGTCAATGCTATTTGGTTTAAGTTGTTAGAGATACTAACAACATAGTTTAGTTTAAATATGTGAGTTTTCTCCAACATTCACATTCAATGCTCAAGAAATTAAACAATTCTAACTAAACCTACTCCCAATCATTTGAGTAAAACACAAAGACAATCTCAATGAATAAAAAGAAAAAGAATTAAAAAAGTAATTATATAAGAATATTTCTGATAACTTATATGAAGAGGTGTAGCTTGTTTCCAAAATATATCCAAAAATTTTGTAAATTTTTAATTACCCTCACACTCAAATTCTCAAGAAAGTCAGTCAATCTTCTACTAAAAATTACTCCCAATCATTGAACAAGATCTCACTAAAAAATATGAGATTAAAAAAACTTTGGCAAGTGAATATTCTTTTATAATTCATAATGTGAGGCATGGACCCACTATTAAAAAAAAGAAAGAAAGAAAGAAAGAGAGTTTCATTGAAAGGAAGATGAAGAAGAAGAAGAGTTCATTTTCATGGAAAGCCCCATTATTGAAGGATTAGCGGAAAAAAAAAAGGAAGGAAGAGATGTAGGGAATGTTCGATGCTATTGCTACCTTTCTTTCTGTCTTATTTCCATCCATTGGTGACACCATCAAAGAGAAAGAGAGAACTTTTACATTGAGAGAGAAGAAAAGAGAAAAGAAAGAGTAGGAGATGAGTTCTCTAATGAAGATTAAAATTGCACCAGTGGGTTTTTGGTCCCTCTCTAACCTTAATGGAGCCATCAATTATAAAATGCTACCAAGTTTCCTTTTTCATTGGCTTTTTAAATTTTTATCTTTTTGGCTAGATTTCTTGTTTGCATCTACTATTTATCTTTAATTAATCTCCGTTTTGACTCCACCAATCCACAACTTACGTACTATTAATTCCAATTGAAATTTCTCTCTCCCATTGTCAAATACTTTTTAGTCTATTAATACTGGATCTTTGATGTGAGAGATTCGTTTTTCCAGATATGATTCAAAGCTACCATTAACGGGCGTACAAATATTCACGATTGAATTCGCTCACGAACACCCTGAAATTATCTGATAGACTCTATTAGTTTTTGTGTTTTATATAATACCTGCTTTGGTATGATGAACCCTGATTTGAAATGTTGTTTCATTGTTGAAATTTTTGATTTTTAAATATATTTCATATGTTTTTGATGCTTTTGATTATGTTCATCTTTTTCCCTAGAGTTTAGGTCATTTTATTTATTTTATTTCTTTTTGCTTTGAAAAATGAAAGCTGCAAATCGCGCTTTTTGATTTTTATAGTCAGAGACTAATTTAGGTTTGCTGACGTTGAAATATCATAACTTTTGCTTCACATGTCATGGGGAATTAATATGCTGAATAAGACATATTTTATAGAAATTAAATTACACAAACCAATCATCAAAACCGGATCACATTATGGTTTAATCATAATAAATTATGTGTGAGTTGGTATTTTTTATGCAGGTAAACAGCCCTGCTTGACGCTAGAGAATTTTATTACTAAATTTATCTAAACTTTATTTCCTTTTCCCAAAATTAAATTAAAATTAAAATAATAAAAAAAGAAAAAGATTTTTTTTTTTTTTTTTTGGCTAAAAATGGAGGAATAATTAGTTTATTATTCCAACTTAACCTTATGTATCTTGTGTTTTTCAGATTGGATTCAAGAAAAGAAAACTATACATAAAGATAAATCTTTTTTCACTATGTTTGATATCTTGCTTTGATATGCAAGAATAATTTCTAATATAATCTAATACCAAGTATGTTATAATTTAAATGGCAGATAAAACAGAGAGAACATTTTATCTTATATATACCCTTTCATTTATTAAGGATTTAGTCAAGTTATTAAATATTAAATATAATGAAATTTATTTTTACTAGGAGATCTTTTGTTTATATGATATGATATGATTTTCCTTTGTAATATATAAAAGTGATTTGAATGCTCACAAAGTTGATATGACCACTAAAGTAACCAAACTTAATGCTCTGTTTTCATGTTGACACCAAATTTAAAACAACAAACCAACAAATTAGACGGCCATGTAGTCTCTTCTTTCATCTAATTCCTCCTCCTCCCGAGTAATTTATTTAAAATCAATTTTCTTGCAAGAAATGATCTAATTTAATAACATTAATAAACAAATTCTAAATTTTGTTGAAAACGAGAGGACAAGTAAATGATCAAAATCATATTTGGGTTTTCATTTAATAATATTGATTGAAGGATAATAAAACCCACATTTCATTTACATTGATTAAATTAGAAGAATATAAACAACAGAAGAGACAAGAATATCACTATCTTGAAACTTTTGACTCATGATGACGTTGACTAAGCGGTAATTTTAATTAGCTTGCTTATTACATGGGATATGTAAGAAAAAAAAAACAATTGTAAAAGTTGAAGTACCTAGTACTTTAGAAAAAAGTGAGAGTTTAAGCTCTCAATCTCAACACTATTATCTTGAATCATCTTATGCTCATTCCCAACTT